>NC_034602.1:56169598-56174175 GCF_900095145.1 Mus pahari
AAGCTTTACTGATTTTTCCAGCTTATAAACATGGGGTATGACTTTGCAATTTTTGCTCAAAAAATAACATCTTTACTCAGTTAGACTTAACACACAATATTAGCATTCTTGGATTCATTTTCTCATAATAAGAACTTCTTCAGAAGAAGGAACTGTTTATCAGCAGTCCCAAGGACATCCTCCTCTCCGGCATAAATATTAACTCTTAACTAGGAACAAGGAAAAACACTGGCTCACAGAAAGTTATGTTAGGACATCCCTCCCTTTCAGGACGGACGGCCCCTGAACTTTCCCCTAGTTAATTGTTCTGACCCTTTCAGGCCAGAACCAAAGGGAAGCCATCGTTGCCCTCATCCCACCCTTTTTCTTTCTTTAATTAAATGAATATAGGAGGCAAATGATCCTTTTCCACAGCAAGTTTTAACTTCTTCAATTCAATCAAGCTTTTATGAGTCTGTTACACTACCCCACAAATTAAATAGGGAAATAAAATACATCCCATTATTAATAATCTTGCTATAATTATAAAACCAATTATCTAATTTCTAAAAGATGTAAAGGATGGAAAAGCAGATTTAAGAGCATCAACAAAGGTTTTAGTCTGTTCTGCAATGCTAACATCAATTTTTGGAGTGTTCATAATAACGTGAATATGTTCTTTTAACTCATTTAAATCAAGAGATGTATTAGAAGTATCCCATACTCCTTGTAAATGGTTTTGTGTCTTATTCCATGAGAACTTAGTATCATCATATGGAACTGGGGTAACACAAATGGTCTTAAATTTAGCATGACAAATGAATGATTCTCGGGTAGCGATTCCCATAATCTGCAATTGATGACCCAATAAATCAACTGTAACTTTTAAAGAATTTACTCTCATTTTAATTTTTTTATTTCATTTTTTGAGCATATAAGGCTTTTGTAACATTAATAGCCAAGCCATTAACATATGCTGTAGTATGTATACTTTGCACTAAGGACACAGAAGCAACTGCTGTTACTGTAATAGCAACTATCAAGGCGGCTATTCCTGCTATAATCATGCCTATGGCTCTTTAAGATTGTAACAACAATTTTGTGGTTGCATACTCAAGAATTGCTAGGCCTCTATCATCATACCAATCCTTAGTCAAATTAACCTGGAAATAAACATAATCAGGTTGCTTAACAATCAAAAAATTACTTAGAGTTAACACAATTAGTTATTTGACAACTAGTACAATGAACAGTATTATTATCTATCAATAAATTTCCACTCAAAAAGGCAGGCATATGGCTTTGGAACACACGCACGTACAAAAAAATTCAGTCTTATTTTGTTCATCCTGAAATGCCACAATATTCCCGATAGGAATCCAGGTGATGTTAATTCTTTTAACTCTTATCATTCCAAGGGCTGCAACAGCTTTTCATAATGAAGAAAAATAAGTTTCATTATTTTTTGTCCAAATTCCATAAACCAAATTAATAGGACTATGATTAGTATAATCCAAAATATTCCAATCACACAAAGTAGTATTAGAGCAAACAGTCTCATTAGCATGGCAATATCTCCAAAAGGGAGAAAAATCTGACTTCGGGGCAAAACAGTCATGCATACAGGAATCCATTGTGGAGGACATCCGGGGCCTCTTCTAGGATCATTTAATATCAGATAATAAAAGTCCAGGGCCCAATATATGCCTGCATTAAAATTATTGTCCCAAATATCTTGTATGTTAACTTGTTCATAATTTTCAGTCAAGTTCTTGCCAAAACACAACAAAGAACCTTCATATTTACCAGAGTAATTTAAAAAGGCATGAAATTGTAATATATGACCATCAAAATACTGTCCTAAATATTTGGTTTGGTTGACATAAACAGGAATATCTACATTCTCATCCCAAGTGACAGGATGAATTATAGGTGAATTTGGAACATACAGCCAATAAACTTTTGCAGAGCAGCCTCAATGTAACATCCAGATAATGCTAATTAACAGGGCAATCAGCTTCATTTGATCCTGTGCTGTCACAGACGTCATCGTTCGAGGTTCCTGGAGGTGACGCTGAAGGGAAAGACTGGACATCTGTCTTCTTAATTTTCCCATCTTGGTTTTTGGCATGGTGTACACACCGAGATGGCAACCACCGAGGGGAAGGTGCGTCTGTTGGAAAAACACAAACATACCCATGACCCCGAAGAGAACAGTATTTAGGCCGTGTAATGAGCCGTCCATTGGATCTTTCCAATAGACTAAAGGTTTTGCTTTATCTTCTGGATGCCAATGCCTGTCAGCTGCAGACAGCCCATCAGCATCCAAATTTTTAAAATTTAAACTAAATAAGGTATGAGAAAGAAGAGATTTTGGGGTATCCTTAAATCCCCATGTCCCCCTTTTTAATTTTTTTTTAAATGAGCCTTTAAAAGACCATTTGCCTTTTTAACTATTCTTTGTCCCTGAGGATTATAAGGAATTTCTGTTTTCAAAACAATGGCAAATTTCATGTAAAATTTTTGGAAAGCTTTAGTGGTATAGCCTGGTCCATTATCAGTCTTAATTACCTTTGGTATATCCAAGACAGAGAAACATGACAATAAATGTGTGCAAGCATGAGAAACTGTTTCTCCTGTTAATGCATTAGCAACACAAAAATGAGAGTAAGTATCAATAACTACAAGAGCAGAAGATAACTTACCAAATTGGGCAACATGTGCAACATCCATTTGCCATAAGTCATTAGGTCACAAACCTCTGAGACTTACACCATAATGAGGTACGGGCAATAATGGAGCACAAGAAGGGCATTGCTTAACAATTTGGCGAGCTTGCTCTCGTGTTAAACCAAATTGTTATCTTAATGATCTAGATGATTGATGATGTAAACAATGAAATTGTTGTGCTTTTTTATTGCTGAATAAAAGTAACTTTGGAATTAATCATAGTCACTGTTTTAAGAAATTGTATGGCATGGACAATATATACACTATCAGTATATCAGGATCTGGAAAATTTAATAAAACTTGATATACAGCATATAATTCAGCCATTTGGGCTGACACATTTTTGTAATTCCCAAATATTTGGTTTACCTTGATAAACATACACAGCTCTTCCATTTGAAGAGCCATCTGTAAATGCAAATTTGGCATTTAAAATAGACAGTTGTTTAACAACTTTTGGGAATACAAGATGATGATATGTGCAAAAACTCAATATCTTATCAGCTGGAGAAGAAGATGCAACAATTCCAGGATAATTAGCTAAAGCCAGAGCAAAGGAATCCATCATATTAAGCAGCCATGTAAGTTGCTCAGATTTATAAGGAATTATTATAGAAGATGGTTCATGACCCAAATGTGTAATGCTTAATCTTCTGCCTTGTCTAACTCTTTTAGCCACTTTATCGGGATATGATTTTAATGTTCAATGATGTTGGTGAGAACCATGTATCCATTGTAATACACCATCCTGTTATAAAACTCCAGTGAGTGTTAATTTTGTAGGTAATATAATTAACTGCCATGGCTTAGTAAAATCTGCATAATTTAATTGAGCCTGGGCAATAGCTTGTTGTACCTTTTTAAAAGCTTTTTGCCCTTCCTCTGTCAATTCTCCAGGAGAGTTAGGATCAGAATTACCTTGTAAAATGGAAAATAAGGGACTTAACTCAGCAGTAGTTAACTTAGGCTAGGTCTAATCCAATTAATATCTCCTAACAATTTTTGAAAATCATTTAAGGTTTTATATTTAGAAATGGAAACTGCCAACTTCTGTGGAAGGAAATACTTAGGATATAATTGAAATCCAAGATATTTATATGGAAAATCTCACTGAATTTTTTTCTGCTATTTTTAGACCTTTTTTTGTAATTCCTTTTCCATTAGTACATACGCACCTAATAACTTCGGAATCATTGGAAGCTAAAAGAATATCATCCATATAGTGAATGAAAATTACATTGGGATAAGTATCTCTGGCTGATCTTAAACTATTATCCACAAACTTTTGGCAAAGTGTAGGACTATTAGCCATTTCTTGACAGAGGACTTTCCATTGATAACAGGTCATAGGTTCCTGATAATTTACGGAAGGAACACTAAAGGCAAATCGTACACAATCAGCAGGATGTAAGGGAATGGTATAAAAACAATCTTTTAAATCTATAATTAATTTATAATAAGTGAAAGCTATAGCGGTAGAATTGGGCAGGCCAGGTTGTAATAGTCCCATAGGATGAATAGTCTTATTAACTCCTCTAAGATCTTGTAATAGCTGCCATTTTCCTGACATTTTTTTTCTTTATTTACATTTCAAATGCTATCCTGAAAGTTCCCAATACCCTCCTCTGCCCCTGCTCCTCTACCCACCCACTCCCACTTCTTGGCCCTGGCCTTCCCCTGTGTTGGGTCATATAAAGTTTGCAAGACCAAGGAGCCTCTCTTCCCAATGATGGCCGATTAGGCCATCTTCTGCTACATATGCAGCTAGAGACTCAAGCTCAGGGGGTACTGGTTAGTTCATATTGTTGTTCCACCTACAGGGTTGCAGCCCCCTTCAGCTCCTTGGGTACTTTCTCTAGCTCCTCCAT
>NC_034602.1:56174186-56184730 GCF_900095145.1 Mus pahari
GGGTATTGGATTTTGTCAAATGCTTTCTCAGCATCTAATGATCATGTGGTTTTTTGCCTTTGAGTTTGTTTATATAGTGGATTAAGTTGATGGATTTCCTTATATTAAACCATCCCTGCATCCCTGGGATGAATATAACTGGGTCTTATATCTGAACATAATTTTATATAGTCATTCAAGGTGCCTCTTCCCTTCCATGGCCTGATTGTAGATTAACATAGAGAATTAGCATTTTCAAATGCCAATTCTTTGACCAAAGTAAGAGCAGCCTCAGAATCGGCAATAATTCAGGAGAAGATTTGCAAAAGATGAGACACAAACTCTTGGTAAGGCTCGTCAGGTCCTTGCTTTATTTTAGAAAGTTCCTCTTTTCTTGCTCTAGATCTTGGTAGTTTTTTCCAAGCATAAGTTCCAGCCCATCTAATAATATCGTATGGTTGGGCATGGAAGTTTAATTGTTGATGGGTTGCTGCAAAATTTCCTGATCCAACCAACTGATCATAAGTTATTCCTAACTGTTGATATTGAGGGTTTTGAACATGAACAGCACATTCTTCAGAATAATCTGTCATCCAAAGTAAATAATCACCTCCAGATAGGACTGCTTTTGTTATACTTTTCCAATCAGACGGTGGTAATATATTAGAAGCAATGGTTTCAACAATGGTAACAGTAAATGGAGTAGGTCCATACTGAGCACAAGCCATTTTCAGTTCCTTTAATTGTTTAAAGGGAATGGTTTCATAATCATTAAAGAGGCCTCCTCCTGCATTTTGCCTTTGCATGATTGGGAAGGCCTGGAATCCTTCAAGATTCTCTCCCTCTTGCCGTGCATTCTTCAATGTTAATTGTATGGGAGGTTGTTTCATAATCATATCCTCTGGGCCAGGAGGTGGTGGCCATGTGCCATCCCTGAAAGCAGGTAAAACTATGGGTGGACTGGCAGGAATATCTACCTATACGTCTCGATTTTCAGTAGTAGTCTGAACACCCTTTGCTTCTGTTAGCACTGGATAAAGGCATCTATGCTTTTGCTGATCATATTTAAAAGCTTGCTCAGGTGTTTCATATTTAGGAGGGCTGAGAAGTTTTACTGGAGCTGCCGGCACGGATGGAATAGGCAGTGGCAGACTAGTAGGATGGGGAAGGCTATCAGTCGAATGTGGATGAAACAGTGGTTGCTGTTTTACTTTCGACCAAGTCCCCCGTACCCATTTCTCATCTCCTGTATCTCCTCTCAGGCATTCCTTTAGTAAGGACCACAAAGCAAAAGCTTCAATGGGCACTTTTTCAGGACCATGAGCAGCATAAAAGCTTCTAATTTGCTCACCAACTTTATTCCAAGTTTCTACATTAATAGTACCATCCCTAGGAAACCAGGGACACACATCCTCTATAAAAGTAAGAAAGCGATGAATCTGTTTTGCATGTACAGAAATCCCTCTAGCTTTTATCAATGATTTAAGCATTTCCTTCAAAAAGAGCTCTTTCAGCGCTAGCGGAAACTCCCATCTTGTAGTTTCCCTGTATTGTGTTTATATTTATAACTATCTCTATTTTTACCCTATTCCTTACCTCCGATCCTCTTACCTAGCCATGGCTGTTGGAGGCAAGCGATGTTCTCTTGGTTCCGAGTTCCTGAGTTTCGGCAGGAAATGACAAAGACCAGCTTCGTGAACGCCTTAAAGAGACAGACGGACTGGACTACCACTCTGGTGGCAAGTAGCAAAGCTTTACTGATTTTTCCAGCTTATAAACATGGGGTATGACTTTGAAATTTTTTTGTTTTGTTTTGTTTTTTGAGACAGGGTTTCTCTGTGTAGCTCCGGCTGTCCTGGAATTCACTTTGTAGACCAGGCTGTCCTGGAACTCGGAAATCCGGCTGCCTCTGCCTCCCGAGTGCTGGGATTAAAGGCATGCGCCACCACGCCCCGGCGACTTTGCAATTTTTGCTCAAAAAATAACATCTTTACTCAGTTAGACTTAACACACAATATTAGCATTCTTGGATTCATTTTCTCATAATAAGAACTTCTTCAGAAGAAGGAACTGTTTATCAGCAGTCCCAAGGACATCCTCCTCTCCGGCATAAATATTTTTTCCCCTCTGGCATAAATATTAACTCTTAACTAGGAACAAGGAAAAACACTGGCTCACAGAAAGTTATGTTAGGACATCCCTCCCTTTCAGGACAGACGGCCCCTGAACTTTCCCCTAGTTAACTGCTCTGACCCTTTCAGGCCAGAACCAAAGGAAAGCCATTGCTCTTCTCACATCATGACAACTTGACAGCCACCTTCTGTCCCCTGCCCTGAGGTGACAATTTTCCCTGAGCTAGTGAGGCTCAGTCAGGCTGAGATGAGCCTTGACTGGAGATGTGGGAAACGTTGCATATTTTGATTTGACTGCCTTGCTTTGTGGATCCTGAACTATACTTGTGTTATTTTAAATGGTTTTATATTATTCTGTTAGTATTACATGTTATGATATGTCTGTGTCCAAACAAGGTGCATTCTGTCCAGTTCTGACTTTGTACAGAGTTACTCTAAGGACGCTGCTTAAAAGCAGGTCTAGTGCTACATAAACTCTACTCAGCAAAGATCTATTACCACTCTGTGTGAAGAGCAGTAGTGTGTGGTGTGTGTGTGATATATATGTGTGTGTGTGTGGTATATATGTGTGTGTATGTGTGTAGTCTGTGATGTAAGTGTGGTGTGTGTGGTGTGTTGTGGTGTGTGTGATCTGTGGTGTATGTGTGTGACTGTGTGTGGTGTGTGTGGTATATGGTGTGTGTGCGGTATGTGTATGACATGTTGGTGTCTGCATGTGTGTATGTAGTGTGGTGTGTGTGTGTATGGTGTATATGTGCATATGGTGTATATGTGTATATGTGATAACTAGCATCTCCCTCAGCTGCTCTCCATCTGAACCTCTCACTGAACCTTGAGTTCAACCATTTATCTAGACCATCTGGCCAGCAAGCTCTGGGGACCCTCCTGCCTCCACCTCTTCAGCTGGCTGCTGTGCCTGACTTCTCTTGCGGGTTCTGAACTCAGGTCCTCCTGTTTACATAGCAAGTGCTTCGCCGCCTGAGCCACCTCCAGCTTCTAGTGCCACTTTCTAAGATAGTAAAAAGATGACATTAAGAATTCAACTAAGGAGAAACACACCCACCACCTTGCCAGGTAGTGCTGGCAGGGAAAGACCCCAGAGACCTGCCCACCACCTCACAGCATGGGTGGGCTGTAGACACCTTGAGGCAAACTTGCTGTGATGCCAGGCAGCACACACTGAGGAGGAGGTCATCCAGGGCCTGTCAGCCATGTGGGCACCTGTAGGAGGAGCTACTACAGTGTGCAAGTGTGTGATGACAGATGGGAGAGAGAGAAGTGGAACTGTTTGAGCTTTAGGAAGAGAGAGAACTGGAGAGGGTGAAGAGGAACAGCTTATTGTGAGTGGCCAGCTCTGCCACCTGAGGCGTGGTGAAGCCCCAGCCTGTGCTGCCACTGAGGGCTGTGTCTAGGTCTGTGGCTATGCAACCATGGGGTCTGTAGGCTTAGATTTTTTTCAAAACATACTTTATTTAGGGTTCTTAAATGCTTCAACCTCCCTTCTAGTCCACCAACCAGGAGTAGGGGAGAAAGGTTAGTGGAAAAGGGGGTTGTGGACCTGTTTAGAAGTAGCTCTTTGGGGCGATTCCACCCTTCATTGTCAGGATGCCAGCAGTCCAGTCCAATAGCAAACACCAAACATGAATCAGCAGTGGTGGCTCAATCCAGCAGAAACCGCAAGGCTCCGCCAAATCTGCACGAGTCAACAGAAGCAGCCAGAGGCAGCGGGAATACCACAAGAAGTTCTTTAGCGCGGTTCTCTCTATGAAATGCAGACCGCAGGGCCCCCAATGGAGGAGCTAGAGAAAGGAGCTAAAGGGGGATGCAACCCTGTAGGTGGAACAACAATATGAACTAACCAGTATCCCCTGAGCGCGTGTCTCTAGCTGCATATGTAGCAGAAGATGGTCTAATCAACCATCATTGGGAAGAGAGGCCCCTTGGTCTTACAAACTTTATATGACCCAGCACAGGGGAAGGCCAGGGCCAAGAAGTGGGAGTGGGTGGGTAGGGGAGCAGGGACGGGGGGAGGGTATAGGGAACTTTCAGGATAGCATTTGAAATGTAAATAAAGAAAATATCTAATAAAAAATAAAAATGAAATGAAGACCAGCAAAGACCAGTGAAGACCAGCAAAGACCAGTGAAGCATCACACAGCATAGCAATGCAGGAGCATCCTCTCACTGTGTGTGGGGTTCCATTTCTATTCTTCTTAAACATCACACACCCTCTCAAGTGTCTTTTTTCAGCAAAACATCACATGCCCTCCCACAAGACAGCTCCCAGGAAAATATCATGTGACACAGCTGAGTTGTTAAAGAAACCAAAAATTTCCACTTCAGGGGTCAATGTAGATGTCTGTGGCTTGTATTACCACTAAAGACCATGGGACATCCCTGGTCTGGGAAGCTGCCTGGGACCACGTAGATGTCCAAGGGCTGTTGCAAACATGCCTATCCACTCACTGGCTGCAGCTCTCAGGAGAGCTGGCCCTGCACCACATCTGGGCAACACAGTGGCTGGCTCTGATGACAAAAGGCATGGGAGAGCCAGCCCCAAGGGTGTGAGAGGAGGAGAGATGGCCCAGCCCCAATGGGCAAGCACCTTGCCTGGGCAACACAATGGAGCTGATTCTGGAGGCCTGGATGTGCTTGAGTGAGCCCCTGCCTCTGTCTCCTGCCAATAGCAACACACAGATGGCCTAGCTGGAGTAGTGCTGGAGAGCTTGCCCTTGTGGTGCAGATGCAGGAGAGCCAGCGGGTTGAGCAGCTCAGCGACCACCCAGGCCCAGACCCACAGCTTTGAGTTGGCCCACTCCGAAATCTACATCGCCTGTGAACTGTCAGAGAGTGTGAAGGGACCTGTCCTGATGACCCAAAGCTGCAGGATCTCCATGACACAGGGCAACAACAGGATGACCGGGAGGAGTCCTGATGAGGATTCAATATTAATTATGTCACAGATGCCAGAACCAGAGCAGGGATTCACTGCAAGGGAAGATACTGTGGGACACACTGGGACACACTGCAGTTTCCATGGGATGCTTTCTATATGCTTTTTGTTCTGTTTTGTTTGTGTGGTTTTTTTATTTTCTCTTGAGGGGGAGGTTGCAAGGGTGTCGGGCAGATACGGGGGGACGGGGAGATGAGTGGGACTGGGTTGCATGATGTGAAACTCTCGTTAAAGTTACACAGCTTTGTAAATACAGGATAAGCAGAGTTTAACAACGGTGTGGATGGAGTCGTGGCTCCACGGCAGCTGGAGCGAGGCTAGCAAGACCCTGCTGTGCAGAGAGCTGTCTCTGGGCACCACAAGAATAGCTGCACCCTGTGAGAACGGCAGAGGGAAAATGCCACGTGACAGGTTTGGCAACGCTGACCTACTTACTGGATTCTGTATCACAAACGCTGTGGCAAAGCTGCAAGGACGGAAGGGAAAGAGCTAATCCAACGGAGAATTCCTTTACCTCAGAAACCTCAGATCAGTACGGCACTGAGCTAAAGGGTAGGAGGACATATGTCTTACACACAAATCGATCATAAAGCAAAGGAGAGGACCACATGTTAGTTCATTCAGAGCTTACTGGAGGGTGTTTCATATTCGTTTTTATTTAGCACGTGTTACTATATTCATATTTGTAGTTAGCATGTACCTGTTCTGCCTTCTCATATAGGACCTCACTCCCTTGTATGAACGTAGATATGGAGGAGCTGTGGTGTTTGGGCTGAGTCACACCCAAGGGAGCAGAGTGCAGGGTGAACTAAGAGAGTGTTGTGCAGAGGGTGTGTGTGTGTGTGTGTGTGTGTGTGTGTGTGTGTGTGTGAGAGAGAGAGAGAGAGAGAGAGAGAGAGAGAGAGAGAATCAGATCATTTGTTATTTTACATACCGATCCTACTGTTAAAGAAATCTGGAATTATTGTTTAAAATTGAGGGTAAGGAGATGGAGAGATGGCCCAGTGCTTAAGAGCACATACTGGGTTCAGTTCCCAGCACTCAACCAGTGCCTCATAGCCATCTGTAACTCCATCCCCGGAGGATCCCGAGCCCTGTTCTAGCCTCTGCAGGCACCTGTATTCACAAGCATGTACACGCCCTGCACGCAATCCATCCACATCCATGCATGTATATACAGAATTTAAAGTAGAAATCTTTTAAAAGTAAAATTAAGGGTAGTAACGAAGAAAAAGGAGGAGGAGGAGGAAGAGGAAGAGGAAGAGGAGGAGGAGGAGGAAGAGGAAGAGAGCAAAACCATCTCAGTCGTCCTGGCCAGACTTTAACTCACAGATATCCACCTACTTCTGCCTCCTGAGCACTAGGATCAAAACTGTACCACCATGCCATGACTCCAAAGTACATGGAGGCCTGCAGGTGGCTGCAGTAACTTCTGGCTGCAGTCTGCAGACAGGCCCCGTTTACTCAGCCCGTCTACCTCTCCTCTCAACCTACTGAAAGAATCGTGTGGACCACTTTCAACAGGAATATTAACAGACGTCTGTTTCCTTTCCTCACACATGGTCAAATGAATTGACATTTTACTCGATATTTGTGTGTTGAGAGAGAGAGTTAATGTGTTACACGTGGGATCTGAAATAGTCAAAACAAGAAATGGTCATCACAGGGACAAAGGGGAGAAGTAGAGTTGGAGCTGAGCCAGAACCTTCCTCCCAGCTGGCTGGCTGCCAGAGTGCTGGAAGGTGCCACGCCGGCTGCTGGGGAGGAAAGTCATAACCCAGCCGTGGACCCTGCACACTCACTACTAACGAGATGCGCCTACAAGAGCAAGAGACTATTTATTGCTAGTGTGACTAGTTAGCAGCATCTCTCCAGTTAAATTGAAGAGAGGGAATCTATGCCAGGTACTGTAACCTCATCAAAAGCCGTGGCTGGGGAAGTCGTAAGCCCTACTGAGAAATCTATTGTTACTTTGCTAAGTGGGTGCTGTGCCTGTCACATGCTGCCTTCTACATATCAGAAGTTTACAGTCACAGATCAGTGCTGCCCTGGGCTTTGGCCGGAGAAGCTTCCTTTTACAGTGGGTGGTGGTTACGGCAGACTCTGAACTGAAAATAAGTGGCCGCTGAATGCTCGGGCCTGAGTAGGATATTTGTATCACCCCTCCAAGGTTCAGGGTACATCCTAGAAGAGGGATCAGAAAGAGTATAAGAGGGGGTGGTGAGATGGTTTAGCAAGATGCTTGTCACCAAGGCCCTGAGTTTGACCCCCAGAATGCACATACTGGAAGGAGAGAACCAACTCCCCAAATTTGTCCTCTCACCTCTACACGTGCACTGGGGAATGCATATGTGCATATATGCATGTACACACAGTACACACATACATATAGGTTTTAAGGACTACTGTCTTCCAGGTACACCATGATCACTGCAGCTCATGAACACAGAGTGTCTGTGGTAACCTGTTCAAGACAACGGTATGTTTTATATAATAAGAAGGATACATTTATAAACGCTCCTTAAGATATTGGTCACAATCTAAAGTAAAAATCCAGGGCTACTCAGAGAAACCCTGTCTCAAGAATCAAAACAAAAACAAAAGAAAAAGAAAACTATGAAATATACTTTAAGACATCAAAGGACAGTTGGAGCCCTGAGGACTAGGAGGATGAAAATCTAAGCAACGGAAGAGCCTAGAGTAACAAGCAGAGCGTCGAGCCCCTCGGCCTGAGACCTTTGGCCAAACTCGCAAACTCACCCTGCGGTTTTGTTGACCTCCCAGGAAACAGGCTACAGAAAGGGACCAAGGGACACGGCTGAGGTTGAGACCACAGCAGAATGACACTGTAGCCCCTAAGCCTTACAACCCCTAAGGTGAGGATGAACTGTCAGGACATGCACCCACAAATCACGCTAGTTCATGCTGTGTGGTTAGTGTGATTCAGTTCAGTGTTCTCTTCTCCATCACTTACAGTGTACTTTAAAAGCTGAGCTAAAGAGCTGGGCATGGTGGTTCATGCCTATAATCCCAGCGTGTAAGAAGCAGAAACAGATGAATCAGAAACTGAAGCCTTCCAGACTACAGAGAGAGGATATAGTCTCAGGGTATCATGTGGTCTGTCTGTGATGGTCTATAGTGAAAAGCGGCAAGTATTATTAGAACTAGAAATACATTTTAAATGTGTATTTTTAAATCCGTAGTACGATGAAGTTCCAAGTGAATGACTTGATTTACATGAGGCTTTTTTGAAGACTCAAAGAAAATGCTGGTACAAGGCCATACCTCAGGACTCTTAAGTCTGACAACGTGGCTTAATTGGTAGAGCATTTGCCTAACAAGCACGAAACCCCTGGTTGAATCCCCGCCATAACGTGAACAAGGTATAGTGGGCCACACCTGTAATTCCAGCACTTGGGAGGCAGAGGCAGAGGGTCAGAGGTTGTAGATCATCCTTTGCTATGTAAAGAACTGGAGGCCAGCCAGTCTAGGCTACCTGAGACCCTGTATATAATTAATGGGGGGGGGAGAGCAATACAAAAGGAGGGGGAGGGAGGAGAGATAAGTAATGCTAAGGATGCTTTAAAAGTCCATAAGGAATATATATATATATATATATATATATATATATATATATATATGTTATAATTTAAAGGAAATTATGCCACTCGGGGGGATAGCACTCCCTGTAAAAGCCATAGAGTATCTAACAAAAGCCCCAGTCCAAGGCGTGAAAAAGTCTCCCTTCAAGAGTCCAAAAGACTCCCAAAACAATCGCTGTTGCCTTTTGTTGCCTCTCAGCGGTTGAAGATGAATCCCTGTTACTAAAGACAGCATGTGCTTCAGACACTGGACTCGGAGAAATCAAGCTGATCTGTCACAAAAGCCTCCTTCCTCCCCGAGGGCTGGCGTCCATAATACCAGCAGGTACTTTTGTAATACCAGAGGGCTGCCAAGAGGGAAAAGCACTCAAAAGCCCTATCCAGCTTTGACACCATGATCCCCGTGGCAGAATGTCCCTAAAATACAATAATGGCACGTATATCTTGGCAGTAACCAACGCCGTCTGATTGGATTTTAGGTCTCAACAACAGGAGGGAAACCACGCCTGGTACAATTCACCTAGACAATCACCTGTGGCTGGTGAGGTCCTAGATCTTAGAGGAGAAGCCACTACTGACACTTTCCTAAGTCAGCATGATTCCCAACTGCGTTCTACATGCTCATCCTTACACCCACAGATAAGTGTAGCCCTCAACCCTCATCAAAGAATCGTCTTTTTGCAGGAGGTGGAAGTCATCACAGAAAGGCACAACTGATCACAGGGCAGAAAACAACCTACTGTGGGGTGTCTGGTCACAGCTGATGCAGCCACAACACAACCCCAACACCTAAGGCTCAGGGAACATCGTGGGAGAAGGAGCAGACAGGTTTAAGAGCCAGAAGACCCAGACGTCAGTTCCAAGACTGTTATCTTCCAGGCAAGGCAGGGAAGCTACAACCATGGACTCTCAATAGCTTAAACAAGACAACAGGAGTTGGTGTGCCGAGTGGATGAGGGAAATCACACAGTGCCCCAACCTAGGATGAAGAACTACAGACAGCTAATGACTCCTGTGACAGGGAGAATCATTAGATTATTAGTCTTCCCCCAAAATGAGAACCTTAAATGGTTATCCAATCCCAAGTTATCAGCAACAGTAAACAGATTCAACAGGATTCATTTATAATCTCTTTAGATTTATATACACAGAACACTAATAATTAGTGAATAAGAGGCCATGAATCTGAAGGGGAGCCAGGGAGGGCACATGGGAGGGATTGAAAGAAGAAGAATGTAATTACATTTTAATTGAACAGTTTAAAACGAGCTAAATAAAAGCAAGTCTTAATTCAGGGAGAATATAGTTTGGGGGCAGCAAACAGCAGGTCCTGACCGAATCTGTCTGGTGTTTGTTTTTTGTTTGAACAAAGTTTTGTTGAAGTCAGACTCTCTGCTGGTGGACATTTACAAGGAATAAGTTTTAGAGTCCATGTTTTCTTTAACCATCTAAGATGCACTTGGCATTTGTTTTCTGTAATACAAAGAGTCACAGTCAAGTTGTTTATGTGCTAAGCACTTCATATATGCGCTATCTCATTTCATTTTTACAGTGGATCTATAAAGCACCTAGAATTATTCCCGTTTAATGGAACATAAACTCTCTAGGAATTAATGGCAGAGCCAGATTTTAAGACAAACCAGATTTGTACAATGGGCTTAGAGAGTTTTAAAGGCTGATTTAGATTGATGTGTGAAGTTGAGTTCACAGTGTCTTGTTTACCCACAAGGACATGTTTCATGCCAAGGTTAGATGTTTTCACTTTCTGTGGGTAGTAACAGGCTACAATTTGGCCTATTATGTGCATGAACTGTCTGTCTGTCTGTTTTTCTGTCTGTCTCATTCTCTCTCTCTCTCTCTCTCTCTCTCTCTCTCTCT
>NC_034602.1:56184810-56237110 GCF_900095145.1 Mus pahari
TTTCCATAGTAGAAGGACAGAGGAAGGGCATGTTAGAGGGGCTGGCATGCTTACTGTGTGCAGAGAAGCCCTGTTGCTATAAATAGAGCAAAGAGCAGGGATGCTGAATAGAGCAGTAATGAATGAGAATGAGGGGATGAGCCACGAGGAAGGAGTGGTGAATCTATTATTAGAAGTCTAATATAACTTAAGAGGGGCAACTGCTGTGCAAGTCTAGGAAAAATATATAGGCATTTGAGGGAGGTAATTGTGCCTTTGCGATATATTAGCTAGAGGCCATTGAAGCCTCTAAAACCCACAGTTAGCGGAACAGGGCATTTGCTACTTTGTATGACATGCAGAAGAATGGACCATCAGCCTGCTGGCTAGTTACCAGGTTCTGAGATCTGCTCTGCCCTGCTTGAGCTGCTACATTAACCTGTTACAGTGTAGTGGATGCTCGCAGAAGATACCCCAGAGGGAAAGACAAGGAATGTTTCTTACAGCACAGGAAGTAGTGTGTGTACCATGTGTGGGTCAATGCTTCTTGTCCCAGGTCTCCCAGGCACACTGCAGAGGATCCCAGGTGGAAATAGGATGTGCTTCGGAAACCCAATCTTTTGCAGCCCTGCAGCCCTGCAGCCCTGTGCTTTGTCCTCAAGGCTTCTCACTGTGTACTCAAACCTGATAAATAACCCAAGTGTTGGCAGGGACACTCTAGACCTGTGGCAGATTGACTCTCCACTTCCGAAATGTCTCTAGTGGCCTCTATTGATAATGCCTAACTGTTCCACCTGGCAAAGGATAAAAGGACCTGTATCCGTTCTCAGCCAGCAGACAATGGAGAGTGGATATTGAAGACAAGAAGCAACAAACTGAAAACAGGTGGATTAGATTATCAGTGGTACTCAGGTGCCGCTGAATGAGATGCCCTGAAAAGTCTAGGAGAAAGGGCAGGGATCTCATTTAACAAGTCAGTATCTATCCATCTGTCTGTCTAGGTATCTATCTATGTACCTATGTATGTATGTATGTATCCATCAGTTATCTATTTATCAGCTATCTATCCATCTCTCTATCTACCTATCTATCTCTTTATATAGTGTGACAGACGGTGACAAAGAGAGACGATGTCCACTGTTCACACTAAGAAAACTAAAAACCATGGTCCTTGACTATGCTGATTAATCTTCACTGTCAGCTTGATTGGATTTAGAATCACTATGGAAACAGGTCTGGACCCATCTGTGAGGGTATTTCCAGATGCCCTGGAGTAATACTTCTTGTTGGCTTGTGGGTTCTGGCTCCTGCTTAGCTTGTTTCTAAAATATAACCCAGGATCACTTTCCCAGGAACAGTACTGCCCACTGTTTAAATACTACTGTCTTCTCCAATTACATATCTTAGATCATTAACATTTTTAAAAACACACATTAAGCATTAAATAATGAACTGAAGCATTTTTGGAAGTTAGTTCTGTTTAGGTTAGTAGGCGTTTGTTGAATATCTAGAAGGCACCAATTTTTAAGTGGGATGGAGCTTATCAAGTGACTATGCAAGGTGATTTAATAAAACTTTCTTTTGCATGCTTCGTTGACTCCTCATCAATCTGTTCTCCACATGGAATTCTAATATTCTGTATTGGAAGATGTATTCTATTTTCCTGCTCTTTTGTGTTCTCCCACTTTTTAAGACTATTTCTATTGTTGTTTCAGACAAAGTCTCATGTATCCCAGGTGGGCACAAACTTACTCTATAGAAAAGAGTGGCCTTCAATTTTTCTTTTTTTTAATCCCCCAGCCTCTATCTCTTAAGGATTAAGATCACAGGCATGCACAACCACACCCAGTTTTAAAGACACCTTTTCTTTTTCTTTTTAAAGCCTAAGGACCATTGTATTAGAGAGAAAACCCCCAGGACAGGCAAGTTGGAAATCCCAGCAGCTGACAGAGGAGGAAGATGAAGAAAAAGAAGTATCCACACCTTTGAGATGTCAGCAACTGCATGGATGTTATGAGGAGGGCCTTTAGAGAGAGAGGAGGCACCCAGAGTGTCAGGGAAAACATGTGTAGGATTTTAGTCAGTATCCAAATAAGAGACAGAATGCAGAAAAAAGGGGTCTGGGAAGTAATGCAGCAGTAGGGAGCTGGGGCAGAACCCCAAATGACAGAGAGAGGAAGAGAGGGGGGAAGAGAGAGAGAGAAAGAGAGAGAGAGAGAGAGAGAGAGAGAGAGAGAGAGAGAGAGAGAGAATAGTTTTCTCCAAGATTGAAACACTCCATCCTAGAAAGAAGCTTCTTAAAACAGAAAGTAAACAACTCAAAACAGCTACAGGAAGTCCCTGAAACTGGCCAGATTTACTACACTCGCCCCCCCAAATATGAAAGGGAACAATATCAGCTCAGAACACACCCAAGACCAAGTTCACAGCACAAAGGAGATTTATTTGCCCCAGAGGGGCAAGGGCAAGAATATGAGACAAAGAAAGGAGAGAGAGAGAGAGAGAGAGAGAGAGAGAGAGAGAGAGAGAGAGAGAGAGAACAAGGGTGAAGGGGTAAGAGACAAGGAGAGCAGAGAGGGGTATTTGTCCCAGGGGGGTACAAATGACTGTCTCTGCACAAAGAGACAGACATGGCCCATGAGAAAATGGCTGTTTATAAGGTAAAAAGGGAAGCCCCATAATAGGGCTTCATTTTAATTGGGCATGCTAGTTAGGTGAGCCAACGGGGGCTTCTGATTGCTCAATTGCTATAACTTTGAAACCAGGGCTTTGGTAGTGAGCCTCAGGAGGTGGAAGTAATGAAGTAAGGAAATAGAACTTGTTGGCTAGCTTTAGTCATGTAATCTAATGGGTTTGAGCAGGAAAGAGGAATGGGGGAGAAGGGCAAGGTCGGCCAGAGCCGTGTTTGCCATGCTCTGGCTGGCTAGGGTCTCTTCAGTATATAAACAGGAAAGATGGCTGACAGTCACTCTCAAGAGAAGCTGCAGAGACTCTCAGGCAAGCCCAGTGGCTTGGAGGAAGCAGGGACCAACCAGGCATCCCCAAAGAAGCAGAGACCAGCTTAACTGCCCAGAACAAACAAAGACCAGTGAAGCCTCCTGGAAAGGGGACTCTCCAACCTGCTGAGCTGCCTGCAGGCTGTGCTGTGTGCTCCAGGCTTCCAGCTCCTGTGAGCTGTCACCCATGTCAGAGTGGGCTGTGGTGATCAATTGTCGTTTGAGTTATTTCTGCTCCTGTAAATAAACACGATAAAACTCATTGGTTCACCAAGTTGGACTTTGTTGTTGTTCATACTTTAGTCTGTCATGGGCTCCCAATCTGGGGTGAGAAGGTGTGTGTGTGTGTGTGTGTGTGTGTGTGTGTGTTGCAACTCCCCAAGAAATGTCTCTTACACTAGGAAGTGTGTTGGGGGGGGGGGATGTCCATCAGCAGGATGAATAGAAGGTTCAGTGCTTAAGAGCATTTACTGCCTTTGGAGAGGACCCTAGTTCAAGCATGTTTCCCAATGATCATGTCTGGAGACACAACTGCCTGCATCTTCAATGCCAAAGGATCCAGCGCCCCCTTCTGGCTTCCTTGAGCACCCACACCCATATGCACAAATCCACACAGAAAATAAAAATTAAAAACAATTTTTAAAGGGAAAGGAAGAAGTTACTCTTTTGCTCTTAACCTGAGAAGCAGGCAGGCCAAGCAGTGAAGATCTGCAAGCATTGCTGAGATGCGGTGCTCACAGGATGCAGCCCCTAGGCCTGTACCTTCATAGCCTTACTTAAACCAGTAGGAGACTGGAAATTGATTTTTGTCAATTAGGAGCATCTGAAGTAGAAACAGCCATCTTAGTAAATGTTTGACAATCAACTCTCCAGTTGGTAGCATTTCTAGCTTTAATAGTGTAAGTATTCCCATCAAGTACAATTTCAAGCTATCAGCATGACATCACTAAAAATGCAGAGTTGGAGAGATAGGCTCAGCCAGCATTTGTGATCCAAAGCTAATTATAGCTGCTCACCAGGGAATAGGAAGAGAGACATTGGATCCACCTGGTCCAGCAGATTAGAAGAGTCCACAGCTTTTCTGTGGGGCTGGGAGGTCAGTTGAGACATGCCTCCCCACAAATAATTTTATCTTATTTAATTTTTGAGCATCTGAGAAGCAGCTTAACATTCCTCTTAAATCCTGAGTAATAGATACTATCAACAAGGTAAGAAAGAACTTGGCTGAAATTCTTTCTAGAAGGTAAAATCCTTCAAAATACAAACAGCCTTCTGGTAGTTGTAGAACCTGTGACAGAACATGCTGGGCTTCATCATTTTTTTTTTCACATTTCCAGAAAATGCTAGAAACTTCTGTTGCTTTCTCTGTCCAATGGGGTATCACTATATCGGAGTATGTACAGGATGCAGTTACTACCCCACTCCTCAGTGGACTGGGAAATCATGTCTGCCCACATTAAAGAAGAGTGATGACTGAGTTAGAATTGCACAAAGACTTGAAGACAGTTTTTTAAAAGAGATATCAAAATAGCCAATAAAAATATGCAAAGTGGGTCTTGAGAGATGGCTCAGTGGTCAAGAGGACCCAGAGTCCATTCCCAGCACCCACATGGCAACTGACAATGGCCTGCAACTCCAGTCCCCAGGCATCTGAATCTGGCCTCCTAGGGCACTGCACACTTGTGAATATACACACATCCAGGCAAAACACTCACACACGTAAAATAAATCTAAAGTTTAAAAATTATGCAAAAGTGCCCCATATCATTCGCCATTGGGTAAATGCAACTTATGTATATTGACACAGCATTAACCACCACTCTCACCAGGCAAGCTTTCAGAAGACTGGCCACATCAGGTACTGGCAAGAATGAAGTAACTAAAACTCTTCTGTGTTGCTGGTGTGGAAGCAGGAAGATTAGAGTTCATGGTCATTGTTGGCTGCATGGTGAGTTCAAGGCTACTCTGAGCTACTTGAGACCCTGAATCAAACAATCAAACAAACAAAATGTATACAGGGGTGTTCATGACAGCTTAGTGTAGAATAGTCTCACATGGGAAGATATCCTGGTGTCCATGAACAGAAAATACATAAGCTATGCCTTGTTGATGCAAGTTCCCCGTTAAGAAGAAATGACTACTACTTTGCACAACGACATAGAGTAGCATCGTAAACACAGTGAGTGAAATAAAGCGTGAGAGCCGTGGTGTGCACAGCTGAGTGTTTCATTTACTTTGGTTAAGTTTGATTTTTGGGTTTTTTTATAATTTTTGTAGAGTGTCTGTTTTCAGTTCCTTGGGGGTATCCATGAATAGAAATACTAGAGGCCGGGTGTGGTGGCACATGTCTTTAATCCCAGCACTCAGGAGGCAGAGGCAGGTGGATTTCTGAGTTCGAGGCCAGCCTGGTCTACAGAGTTCCAGGACAGCCAAGGCTATACAGAGAAACCCTGTCTCGAAAAACCAAAAAAAAAGAAAAAAAAAAAAGAAAAGAAATACTAGGTCATATAGTTCTAAGCTTAATATTTTTTTCTTTTGTAGGATCTCATAAAATGGTTCCACTGAAACAGAAATGATTGACGTTTCTGTGCATAGAGAGGTGTGTGTGTGTGTGTGTGTACACATGTATCTATGGGCATATGAGGGGCATGTATATGTGTGTGCATATGTGTGTTAGAAGGGAGAAGGTATGAGTACTGTGCACTATGTGAAGATTATTCAAATGTTGATTTCTGTGCTGGCAGAGTTGAGTGCAGACTTGACTTTGGTATGGTTATTCATATGGCTGCACCATATTTTGTAAACACTCCCTCTCTCACCTTCTGCTTGGTTTTAGTAAAAAGCTGATGTCCTGTAGCAAAGGCAGGGCAGGAAGGTAGGACTTCCGGCAGAGGTAGGAACTCTGGGAAAGAGTCAGGCACAAGAGAATTCTCCAGCCAGACATGGAGGAAGAAGCAGGCCCAGGTAGCCCTATTGCAGACATAGAAATGATGAAAATGGATTAATATAAGTTGTAAGAACTAGTTGGGAACTAAAGTAACCAAAGGCCCAAAGCTACTTTAAATAAATATGTCTCCATGCCATTATTCAGAGATAGGACAGGCATATGAAGGCCTTACAGTCATAGTATGAATCTTCAGAAATAGAGTTGGCATTGTCTAGGTCAAACCAGTTACTTTGTACACAGTATAGGAAGACAAGAAGGAAGATGAGAAGGAGAAGAAAAAGAACAAGAAGAGAAAGAAATAGTTGCACCTAAAATCATGTTTGGCATAAAACTGGACAAAATTATTGACTTAATGATTAATATACAACTTTTTAAAACACAAAAGTAATACTATATAATACCAGTTAACTTTAAGTGGCATTAATATTTTAGTTATCTATACTAGGTTGAAAGCCAGAGGGAAATCTGGAAATTCCTGACCAGCTATTCTTTTGAACATAACACCTCACTCTCTTGCTGATTATGAGACTTCTTTGTATGTAACATTGGTAGGAAGTTTTTATTTCCTCAAGTAACTGTCATGCAACAACAAGAAGGGCTCAACTGTAGGTTCTGAAACCAGTAGGGGAAGTTTTTTTAGCCAGGGACAACTAGGAAGCACACTTTCACCTGAACCTTTCCTCCTCCTGGCCCAAAAGAGTCTCGCTCTGGAGCCTTGGGTTCAGTTGGACATCGGGGGAGCAATGAACCTCCAATTCCACCTTCTCCCATTGAGTTGCTATTAATATACCAGATCTGCCTTGAGGAACAAGTTCAGTCTCCGAGTCGTAGATATTTGGGTAAAAAAAAAAAAATCAACATTCACAGTTATCCATCTGCCTCTACCTGCCAAGGCCTGGTATTGCTGACTTGAGCCACCATGCCCAGCTGATTATTCTTTTTTATAGGCACAGTACGGAGGATTGGTTAGGAGTCGGGTGCTAGAGCTTCGACTCTATATACTACTACCATGCTTGGTGGCTAACTTAGAAACCGCCTTCCTCTCTGGGCTTCGGGTTAGTGGTCTGTTCCCTTTCAATTCCAAACGTAATGAGAGAAGGCCGACCTATGAAAGACCTATGAAGCTTGTCTTCAGTGAAACAAATAACTTCAACCTGTTTGTTATCCACTTGACAGATTACGGTTCACAATAGAGTTTAAAAGTCTCCATAGCCAAACATGTGACTAAATTGCAGACCTGTCTTGACTATCATTTGAGGCATGGTTCAGGAGGCGCTGAGAGGTCTACATCTTCACCTGAAGGCTGCTAGCAGAAGACTGACTTCCAGGTAGCTAGGATGAGGGTCTTAGAGCCCACACCCACAATGACACACCTACTCCAGCAAGGCCACACTTAGTCCAACAGGGCCACACCTTCTAATAGTGCCACTCCCTGGGCTGAGCATATACAAACCATAACAACTCGTAATACATACTTGATTTTTAAATACAAAGCTATATATCCTCAATACAAAATATCAGTAAAATTTACTCATATATACCTATATACTCTTATTTTTAAGACAAAAATTTATATCGTGGGCTGGAACGATGACTCAGTGGGTTAAGAGCACTGACTGCTCTTCCAGAGGTCCTGAGTTCAATTCCAGCAACCACACGGTGGCTCACAGCCATCTGTAATGGAATCGGATGCCCTCTCCTGGTGCATCTGAGGACAGCCACAGTGTCCTCACATACACAAAACAAATATGTTTTTAAGTTGAGTAGAATGTGCTCCCTCCTTTCTAGAACGGTGAGGGCGGCACAGGTTAGAAAAGGCCATCAGTGAGCTTGCATGCATTGCAAGCAGAGTTGTACTCGTGCAGAGGAAATAGGCTTGGGGTAAGCTGAAGTGGAAATTTCTGGTTGCGTCATGTGATGCAGACTCGCATGATGTTTGGCTGAAGAAAGACCGGTGATAGAGCAAGTGATGTTTGGAAAGAGTATAAGCAGGACTCAACAGACAATGATGGGGCACTTGCATTACTTGCAGACCAACACTTCATTGGTCTCGCTTCTTCACTAATCTTCAGTTTCTTTGAAATACACATGGCAGAGACCTTCTCCAGGTGTTTCTGCTGGTACTGGTCACTCCCGCTCACCTGTGCAGATTTGGTGGCGGCCTGGATGTTTCTGCTGGATCATGCCACCGGTGCTGATTCCTGTTTGGTGAACTGGAACTTTGGTATCCTGACACTACTGAACTGAACTGCTGCTATCCTGACAACGGAGATCGGAATCACCCCAAGTTGCCTTACTTGCTGTTTACCCATGATGTTTATGCGGAAGTAGCTACCACCTTATCATTGATGCCTGCCATTCCCCCTACAAGTTGAGTTTCAAAAGTAGAATCAATAATTTCCTTTTGTGTAGTGATTTTAAACTGTTCTTGAAGGATATTTACTTGTGGTGGTTGCTTTTGGAGAATATGTAACTTGTGGCTATGAGGTAATCTTTTTTTCATACATATAGAGAATTTTTGTCTTAGATAGTATACAAAGGCTAAGAGAAAAAAAAATAAACTTGTTGGAGCTTGCTCATTGGTGCTTGGTTCATCCGCCAAGTGTGTGTATGTGCCTGCTTGACATCGTCACCAATCCCACATCCCCTACTTGGATCACTGAACACACACTGTTGGAGCTAGCCATCCAAGGAGCTGCACTATTAGGAGGTGTGGCCTTGTTGGAGTGGGTGTGGCCTTGTTGGAGTGGGTGTAGCCTTGTTGGAGTAAGTGTGTCACTATGGAGGCAGGCACTCTCCTATGCTCAAGCTACACCAAGTGTGGCACAAAGTTGTTTCTTCTGCCTTCAGATCAAGATGTAGAGCTCTTAACTCCTTCTCCAGCACCAAGTCTGCCTACATGGCCACCATGCTTCCTATCATGATAATAATGGACTGGAACTATAAGCCAGCCCTGATTAAATGATTATCTTTATAGGAGTTGCTGTGGTTATGGTATCTCTTCACAGCAATAAAACCCTAACTAAGATAGTAGGTCAAAACATTTTAAAAATATAACTTAAGGGTAAAAGTTCGAAGAGCATGCTCCTTTTTTTTTTTAAGAGATGAAGCACAGTTTTTCTAGTCACCATCCTGCTCCCACCATTTAAACTGGCAAAGCAATCACTACACGTGCATAAAATATTGGTTTGTTTCTGTGATAATTTTCCTGGCTCATCCAACCTACAATGCACAAGACACCGAGGATTAAACTTTGGAAAGCATATCTATGAGCTGAAAAACTATAGTTCCATATTTTAAAACTTGATCTCCTAAGAGTGGTAAAACACTTACAATCCCAGCACTGTGGGACAGGGATCTGATGTATATGAAAATCAGACAAGCAAAATCATCCTTGGCTGCACAGTGAGTTTGAGCAGGCTGGCATATATTATACCCCATCTCAAAAAAAAAACAAAATTCTTAAAATCATTTATAGAGGGCTGGAGAGATAGCTCAGAAGACAAGGGCACTTACTGTTCTTACAAGTGACCTGGGTTCAGTTCCCAGCACCTACATGTCAATTCATCTGCAATTTCAATTCCAGGGGATTTGATGCCCTCTTCTGATGCTCAAGAGAACTGCACACTCATTGTATACATACACACATAAATAAAATACTCATACACATAAAATACAAATAAACATTTTTTAAAATTTTATTTATAGGATATTCTTTATAGGATATTTTAAAATTATCCTAAATCATGGGATATATAATAAAGATAATATATTTATAATATTTATAGAATATTTTTATTTCTTGATATGATGTCACACTATTATTTGATTATCCACTTACCTTAGTATGGCAAGAATTATCAGATGTCAATTTGAGGGCTTAGGGGTAAAATTTTAAAGGTATAACATTTATTAATATTAGAATGAAGTCATTACAAATGATTCAGTGTTCATAATCTGCTGGAAAACTGTATAGTCTTGATTACCCAATAAAACCTACCAAGTTACCAGGGCCCTGTGAGGTTAAATGATGGTTCAACCTGTATAGCCCTCCAAGGGAGCCAAGTCCTTCAGCATTTGCCATCCAGAGCTCTAAATCTGAAGAACGGCCAAAATCAAGTCCTCATTTTTATAACTATATAAATGTCATCTAAATGTGTCCACCACTAGCTTTCCCCAAAGCAGCACACTAAAAATAACACACTCCATCTGCTCATTGGTATGTACTGCTGGGATGTCTCCTTGGGCTTAATTACAGACCTCTAACAATAATGGACTTTTCGTGGTAAGTGTAGTGTGTGAGCTGTTTCACTTCTGGCTGATGGCAGAGAAGAATTCGCAGCCTTGCGCTGTTAAGCTGCTAAGGGATGCTGTTAAGGGATGCTAAGCTGCATCCCTCCTTCTGAATCAGCACCACCTTCTTTGTTGTCAGGCTCCATGACTGCAGCCTCTGGTACTTTGGCAGTCTTTAGATACACCACATTAGAGTTTCTGTCTTCCTCACCAGAAGGCTGTTCCTTTTCCCGTTCCTTTCCCCTTCAGCCATGTTCAAATGGTCCTACTGTGGCATGTTTTGGCCAGTTCTCTTGAGACCTAGTTCTAGACACGTCCACCGTGGTATGTGAATCTTGGAGCTAAGTGTGTGCACTGATCCTACATGCTTCAGTCCACAAAGAAAGCTCTACTGAGGTTTTTGTTACGACAAAAAAATATAGCTGGGCAATGGTGGCGCACGCCTTTAATCCCAGCTCTCGAGAGGCAGAGGCAGGTTTATTAGTGGTTTTATCAAAAAGAGGAAAAGGTTGCTCTTTGCAACTTTTGTTATTTCTATCTGAAGAAAGGATGACGAAAAGAATTCCAAGAGTTCCTGACATGAAAACACCACTGGCGAGCAGCTCGTGTGCTGTTCCCCAATGACTCACGGTGACCTAGTTTTCATCTACGAAGACGCAAACCCAAGGGAACTGATCCAGGACAGCGCTGGAGCCCCACTGGAAACTCTGTCCAGAGAGGCAGATGGGTGACAAGCAGAGGGGGTGGAGGCACCTGGCAGGAGCTACCTCAGAGCATCAGCAGGGACTGTCACAGGTGTCTACCTCTACAGCTGCCTTGCTCAGGCTGGCAACTTCTAGAATGTCCTCGATCAGCCTTGCTGGCTTTATTATTAAGGTACATTTCTAGTCTGTTTCATGAAGTTATTCTTTTCTTCCATTTGAGAAACAAATCCAATTCTTTTCAGTTTTGTTGTTGGTTTGAGGTAGGATCTCACAGGGCCTATGCTGGACCCCAGATTCTTAGAATGGATGCTGCCCTTTAACTCCTGATCCTGCTGCTTCTACTCCCTCAGCCTTGACATCACAGAACTACATATTGGGAATCTTTGCTGCCTGGGGGGGGGGGGGAATCCTATTCTGTTTGAGATCAGAACTCTTCCAGCACATGAGAGGCAGAGGCAGGCAGATATATGTGAGTTTGAGGCAGGCCTAGTCTACATAGTTCCAGGACTGCCTGGGCTACATAGAGAGACATTTACTAAAAATAATAATAATAATAATAATAATAATAATAATAATAATGTTGAGCTGAAGAGATGCCTCAGTTGTTAAGAGCACTGACTGCTCTTCCTCCCTCTTTTCTACTGACTTCCTACACTCTCAGTCATGTCAGCTACAGTCTTTCCACCTCCCTCCGCAATCAGTATGCTTTCTTTTTTTTCTTCTCCTTATTGCATTAACTAGAACTTCCACCAGAATTGAGAAAGAGTCACAAGAGGGGACATCCCTGCCTTGCTCCTAATGGGACCACTTTCAAGATTCTTAGCATTAAGTACAGCATCAGCCTTAGGCTATCTGAAGATACTGTTTACAATTTCTATGGTATGGGGTTTGGTTGTTGTCTTGCTTTTGCTTGTTGGGTTTTGTTTTTTGAGAATTTTGAGGTTTTGCTTTATGTTCAATTTTGTCAAATGCTTTGTTATTATAGCTACTGATGCAACCATGTAGGGTTTTTTTTTTTTTCTTGCTTTGTTTTCCATCAGCCTGTTACTATTGTGACAGAGCAAGACAATACAGAAGTTTCTCCATCTTGTATTCTTGCTGAGGCCATTTTAGGCTTGACTACAATTTTATCTCATGGATGAGAATCCCTGTGAAAAATTACCCAACTCTATTCTAGGAACCCGAGGTCATGATGCACAGCTAGCGTACCTTAGCTACTGTTAAACTTACTGCTTGTGCTGAATCCCACTCCCCTCCCTCCAGCCAACTGCTAATGCTTAGCTTAGCTTCCGCTAAACCTCTTGTTTACCAGGCTCAAATTCTACAGGCGAGTTCTTTTCTTTTCTTTAATTTTTTTCAACTATTCCTCCCCGACCACAGTAGCTAAAATTGTCTTAATGGTCCTGAAAGAAAACGACTTCTCATACCTCATCTCCATTAGGGCAAAATCAAAAATAAAAACCCTGCATGAAAAAGTGAGGAAGCCGGGCGTGGTGGCGCACGCCTTTAATCCCAGCACTCGGGAGGCAGAGGCAGAGGCAGGCGGATTTCTGAGTTCGAGGCCAGCCTGGTCTACANAGTGAGTTCCAGGACAGCNAGGGCTACACAGAGAAACCCTGTCTCGAAACAAAACAAAAAAAGAAAGAAAGAAAGAAAGAAAAAGTGAGGATACATTAGTTTCTCCAAGCCTTTTACATGTGGATCTTGTAGAAGCTGTCTGGCTCATGAGCCAATTTCCGCCTCCTACTTGCCAACCTCTGGGTTCAGCTTTTTTCCTGGAATTCCTTTACATCCGCTCCTCTGCCTGTGGTTTCTGCTCACACAGCTCAAGACCCTTTCTGTCCATAGGGCCCGCCTGCCTCGCAGCCTCATCCAATCAGAGCTCAGGCAGGAAGTTGACCAGACCTCGCAGCATTCAACTTCCCGGGGCTTAGCGCCACCCCCACCACGTGACTCTTTCCGTCCTGCCCATCTCTCTTAAAGGAGGGCTCCAGGGCAGCCCCGCCCCACGCTCGCTGATTGGTCGCTGTTTGCACGGTCTCCTGGGTGACGAGAACGCGGTAGTGGGGCGGGGGAGTTCTGTTGCGCCTGCGCACTTACAAGATCGGGGGTGTCGCTGGAGCCTTTGAAATGAAGGTAAATAACTTACAAGTGCCTGCGGATTGAGAAGACGCGGCCGCCTCTGTATTTCCTAAGCTCTCGGAGCGCGACTCTGAGGAGTTTGTGTCCCTATCCCTCCGCGGAAGTGCTGAGGATAGGGGAATGCGCCCCGGGAGCGGGCGGGAGGGGATGATGGGCTTGAAGGGCTGCAGGGAAAGGAAGCTCCGGAGAGAGGGCTGAGGGAGGCCTGTGCCCTCTGGAATCTGGTAGAAGCCTGATTCTGAGTATGCCTGAACTACCGATATCGCGAGCTGCCTCGTTTCTTGTAGCTTAATCCTGGGCAAACCAAGCCACTGGCCCAGAGCCCTAGGGAGAATAAAAAAGGTCTCTAAAATAGTAATCAAGAATTACTTGCCCTGTGACCTGTCCGGTGTGCAGAGCCCTGGTCGCTAGAACACGTGATGGAGAAATCTGCACACCTGTGTGCGTCCTCCACTGCACGCAGGTTTTCAGATTGGGTTTGTTGTGAATTCCACAGGGGCAGCCGCTGCACTCTTGTGATTTACCTCAGAGGTACCTATCCCGTATTTAAAATGGTTTCAGCTTTCCTAAAGCTTCACTGTAGCTCTTGTGTGTCCATTGGAATTGGCAGATAACTTTGCATGATTCACTTTCTGGAGTGTCAGAAAAGAGTAAATACTATTATTCTCTTTACAGTTAACGGTGACCTGCAACAAGCAAACATTTTTGCTTTTCTAGGAAAGCTGTAACTTTTATCTCTGAGAGTTGTACCTAGAGCAGCTATAACTCAGCGGAAGTAAACTAACTAGATCACAGCCCAAGACAGATCTGCCATGACAGGAATAGAGTCAGGTCGATGTATTCCCTCAGTTGCAGAAATAAGATGCTCTTGAATACGTGAGTGTATGTGCCGGACAAAACCTGTGTGTGCTGGGCATCATAGCGCAACTCTAGCAAGTTGCGATTCCAGGACATAGGTTTTCAGGAGATGGGCAGAATATGTTCAGATAGCATTGGAGGAGTTGTGTTGCCACTCAGATTCAGAGTCTTCAGCCACAGTATCTAAGCTGTATCTACCTAGATAAGGGTGTGCTTGATTAATCTTCAGGATTTAAATCTAATATTTTTCATCTAGGGTCATGTTCCTGGGTATTCTAGAATGTAGCAGTCTGATATAAGTCAATGAAATTTCAAATTTTTAACTTATAGCAACAATAAAATTGTTAAAGAAACAGATAAGATTGTGATGATACAGTTTGTTTTGCCCAGTATCTCCAAAATTTATATCAGCATCTAACAGAAAAAGTATCAATGAGGCCAGCATTCATTGGTATCAATGAATCAGCCCACACCTTTAATCCCAGCACTCTGGAGCTAGAGGCAGGTGGATCTCTGTGAGTTTGAGCTTAGTCCTGTCTATATAGTGAGTTTTAGGGCAGCCAGGGCTATATAGAGAGACCCTATCTGAAAACAAACAAATTATCCATGCTATTATTTGTGTTTCTAATAGTCTTTGAAATCTGACATATATTTTAGAGTTACGACTAATGCAGATATAAGGACCTCAGTAGGTTGAATCAATGTAAAGGTTTCCCAAGTGACATATTGCCCAGCAAATATGCAATGTAAATATGTGACGAAGAAATAGGTTTAAGTAGTGAGTAAAAGAAGATAATTTTAAAGGGACTGTAAGCATCTTAGGTCTATCCAAGCTTTTAAATAGTAATTTTGTTCAACTTAATCCCCCAAATCTGTGTCACATTTAATAAATTCATGTTGAAATTCTTTCAGCATGCATAAAGCACTATGACATATTTTTATAAAGTTAATAATTGAAAACATTTAAAAAGCATACACCTTTAATACCAGCACCCAGAAGACAAAGGCATGTGGATCTTTATGAGTTTGAGGCCAGCTTGCTCTAAATAGCAAGTCCCAGACAAAGCTACATATTGATACCCTGTCTCAAACCAGTCAAGCAAAAGAACAAAAAGAGTTCTGAGATCATCTCTCATTTGCCTTGAAGTCTGTTCTAGTTTCATTTTGTTGCTGTGATAAAGTAACCTGACAGAAAGGATGGAGGAGAGCAAGGTTATTTCAGTTTACAGTTTCCAGTTACAGTCTATCAAGCAAGGGGGCACAGTGGCTCATAAAGGAGCTAGTCACATGACATTCTCAGTCACACATACAGAGAAATAAATGCATGCATTCCTGCTTGCTTGGCCTCAGATCATTTCTCTTATATAATTCAGAACCCACTGCCTAGGGAATGGTGCCTTCCACAGGAGGTCTTCCCAAGTCAAGTAACTTAAGGTAGGCTAACCCAGTGTAGAAAGTCCCTTGTTGACCCTTTCTTCCCAGATGCTTCCAGGTTGTATCAACAATTAAAGCTAACCATCACAAAGTCCATTCTGCTGCACCAACTACTTACATTTGACTGATGATGATTTTGTTTTGTTCAGTTATCATTAATTAATTTGTTTGTTTGTTTGTTTGTTTTGAAACAGGGTCTTACTCTGTCCCTGGCTGGCTTATAATTCATTGTGTGAACCAGGCTGCCCTCAGTGTCACAGAGATCCCTCTGTCTGTCAAGTGCAGGGATTAAAGGTGTAAGCCACCATACCTGGCCCACACTGTTATTTAGCTATTTATTTATTTATTTTTGAATAAACATCACTCATTCTGCTTTCTGCATATCTGCATGATTAAACTTTGACATATTTTTCTGGCCAACACAGCATCTTTTTAAAATTGTAAAACTTGTGTTTATTTGTTTATTTATTTATTTTTTAGCGCGTTTTCTCCCTGCTAGAAAAGTCTTGGCTTGGTGCTCCAATACAATTTGCCTGGCAAAAATCATCAGGAAACTACCTCGCAGTAACAGGGTAAGAAAAGAGTGGCTGTTTGAAATAGTGGCTGTGTGTGTATGTGTCCACACCTAACCTGTGCCCATACTGTCTCTTCTGTATAAATTCTTCTGTGGTCCATCTGTAGTTAGAAAGAAATATTCACTCCTATTAATATCTGTGCCCATACTGTCTCTTCTGTATAAATTCTTCTGTGATCCATCTGTAGTAGAAAGAATTATTCACTCCCATTAATATAGTTTAAAGATCCTTTTCCTCTATCATAACTTTTTAAAATACAAATTATAAAACTACCATGAGAGAACACTCACATCAACTGAGATAGAGCCTAATTTTTAAATGCATGGATAAATAAGAGCAATATTGAAATAACTTTTTTATTCTGCTTGATTTCAGAGCTGATTATATTGTTAAAATCTTTGATCGCCATGGCCAAAAAAGAAGTGAAATTAGTTTGCCTGGGTGAGTACAGGATTGGATTGAAAACTTCAAGCTTTGTTGTCTGAAAGATTTCAAAAGAAAATTACTGTCTTAAAATTAAATCAGATTGAGGTTAGGGCTCTCCAGAGGACCAGCTTCAATTCCCAGCACCCACATGGCAACTCACAGCTGTCTGTAAGCCCAAGATCTGACATCCTCACCCAGACATACATGCAGGCAAGACACCAAAGCACATAAAATAAAAATATAAACCAAATGAACCGCCCCATCTCCGTTTTTTGTTTTCTTTAACTATAAAAAGGATTACTTTCTTTAGGCCAAAGTTAGTGAAGTATGTGTGGGGCACTTGAGTTGGAGTTTGTATCTATATACATAAATATTCCCAGGGAAGCTCTATGTCAGTATGATAAGTGAGTCCAGAATAAGGGGCTGGCGAGGTGGATCAGTGGTTAAAGCACTTGGCACACAAACATGGGTTCAAGTCCCGAGAACACATAAGTGCCAGGGTGAGGAGAGAACAGTGACTCACCTGAAGCCTGTACACATGTGTGTGTGCGTGCACACACACACACATACGCACACACGCATGCACACGTACCCCCTATGTATGAAAATGAGAAAAAAATGACAAATTAAGGACTTTCCCATTAGGAATACCCAAACTGTATCTACTTTGGTCTTTTCTCTCCAGTACATCATTGGAAAAAAGTTACTTAGAGAATGAAGACATCTTGGGCTGTTGGGAAATCACTGTAAATTCAGTGTAGCGCAGGCACTCAGCAGTCACTAACGTGGAGACTCCCTTGCCTCAGTGGGCTGCTGCTGCCCTGCTTCGCACTGGCTCGCTGCCCTCCGTGCTTTTCTTCATCTGCTGCCCACCTTTCCAAGTCTGGTGGCTTTCCTCCTGACTTTTCCTGCCTGCCTGCCTCGTCCTTCCGAAGCTAGTGTTTCTCCATCTCCCACGCTCCACAGTGTTGCTTCTGATTCCCGAATGTTGGGAAGTGGGATTAAAATAGTTACTTAGTGATGATGCCTAGAAGGAGGCAACCAGTACATCGTGTGAGCTTCATTGCTTATCTCAGGGAACCCTGCTTTGCTGGCATAAGGACCGCATCTGAACTCTGCAGCCAGATTCATCCTAGTTGGATTTGACCAGAGAGGATCTCCAGACAAATAAAATGCTGTTTGTCAGTCCTAAATTGGCAAATGATAATTTTGTCAGTAAATTGAAAACTTTGCACTTCTATGATCCCCAAAATGTCTAAGACTATTAAAGGGAATTAAAGTTCCTAAACACACCTTAACCACTTGTAAAATAAGATAATTGCCAACCTCAATATAAATCAAAGTATGTCTTAGCAGCTACCCAAGAGCAAAGAGTGTCCAAATGGAAAACAGCATTGTATAAACGAAAAAGTCTAGGTTTTGAGAATTGGAGAAATTATAAAGTTAAAAACTTATATCTATACATTATATATTTTATACACATACATTATTTTGTTTTGTTTTTAAATGGTTGCTTTGAACTCAGTATGTAGCTGCGGATAGCCTTGAACTCCTGATCTTACTCACTTGTTCCACCAAATGGTGGGTACCTGACTGTCTTAGTTAGGGTAACTGTTGCTCTGAGGAAACACCATAACCAAAAGCAAGGGGGAGGAAAGGGTTTATTTGACTTACACTTCCATATCACTGTTGAGCATTGAAGGAAGTGCAGAAAGGGCAGGAACACGGAGGCCAGAGCTGGCACAGAGGTCATGGAGGGGCGCTGCTTTCTGGCTTGCTCCAAGGTATTCTCAACCTTCTTTCTCATAAAACTCAGGACCATGAGCCCAGAGGTGGCACTGCCCACACTGGGCTGAACCCTCCCCATCAATCACTAGTTAAGAAAATGCTCTAGGGGCTGGCCCATAGCCCAGCCTTATGAAGGCATTTTCTCAGTTGAGGCTCTAGCCTCTCTGATGACTATGTTTGTTTCAAGTTGACATAAAACTAGCCTGTATAACTGGCCCCTTGACACACAAACGCAGCACTGTTAAGCCATAACCTTTCCCTCCTTGTTCATCCCTAAGACCACACATTAATAAAGACATCACAATATAAAGCATCTTACATACTTAAAAAAAAATCCCACAACCTTTAAAAATTCTCTTTAAAATATCCAGTCTTTTTTAAATCCAAAGTCTTTTTTTTTTTTTTAAGATTTATTTATTGTTATATGTAAGTATACTATAGCTGTCTTCAGACACACCAGAAAAGGGCATCAGATCCCATTACAGGTGGTTGTGAGCCACCATGTGGTTGCTGGGATTTGAACGCAGGACCTTCTGAAGAGCAGTCAGTGCTCTTAACTGCTAAGCCATCTCCCCAGCCCTAAAATCCAAAGTTTTAAAAAAACTAACTTCTCTTAACTGTGGGGTCCTATAAAATCAAAAGATAAATTACTTTTTACTTCAGGAGGAAAAACCAGGGCACAAAGTCAAATAAAAGGAAAATAAATAAAAGGAAAACCAAACTCCAACTGTAAATAACTCCATATCCAGTGACTGGGATCCATTTATGACCTGCTGGGCTCCTCCAAAGTCCTTGGGTCACTTCTCTGGCCCCTCCCTCTTTGGCACACACAGCTTGTCTTCTAAGCTCAGCCAGGGCCCACTCCACTGCTGCTGCTTTTCCTCATGTCCATCCCATGATACTGGCATCTCTGCTGTAACTGGGCTGTATTTTCACCAATAGCCTCTCCTGGGCTCTCTTCATGGTACCAAGCCTCGGCTTCTCCTGACCCCTTCATTCCTGGGCCTTCAACTGCTGCTGAGGCTGCAGCTCCACCAACGGCCTCTTCTGACTTCTCATAGTGCGGAGTCTTAACCGCTCTCTCCATGACCCCTTCATACCTTCAAACTCAGTACCACCCGGTGACTCTTACATTGCCAAATTCTGCTGCTGACACGAGGTACGACCTTAGCTGCCTCTGGAACACAGCTTCTGTGTGCTGAGGGATCACCTCCAGAAGATTGTACCTCAATGATGCTGGTCTCTTCTACATCACTGCTAATTTCTCAGCTTCTGCTCACCAGCAAAGCAAAGGGTTCACTTTAGTGGCTCTGGTATTCTGTTAGTCTCAGCTGACTCCAGCCTCAGCTAAGCTTGACTTAGGATGTGCACTCTCCCAGATAAAGTTCCTGACTCTCCAGCTTCCCTCTGGAACTGCAGAAGCCAGGCCTCCTAACATCTGTATTTATTTTTAAAGTCTTATCTTCCACACACCCACAGAACACCTCACCAAGCTTTGAACACACAATGGCATTTCCAGACCGAAGTTCCAAAGCCCTTCCACAATCCTCTCCAAAACAGCGTAGTTATGTCTGTCACAACAGTACCTCACTATCTTGATGCCAACTTATGGCTTATTAGGGTTTCTATTGCTATGATAAAACACCATGACCGAAAAAACAAGTTGGGGAGGAAAGGGTTTCTTTGGCTTGTGCTTCCACATCATGGTGGATCATAGAAGGAAGTCCTGGGTCGGCGGTTGTGTTTGTTTCTTCCGTCTGACTTTTGAGAATTGGACAGTAATAGCATTCTCTTTTCCAAAAGCAACTGTGTTACCATGGATTGGGATAAAGATGGCGATATCCTGGCAGTGATTGCTGAGAAGTCTAGTTGCATTTATCTGTGGGATGCCAACACAAATAAAACCAGCCAGCTGGACAATGGCATGAGGTACGGCTACCTTTGGTGTGATTTAAGCGGTGATCTTGGCACTTCTGTCATTTTATATCATTGTTATTAATGTCAGTAATTAATTTTAACTAGGATATAATATGGTATTTAACAGTTGCATGTATTGTGTACTGGTCAAATTTGTGTAATTAGCACAAAAATAACTTTGTAGTTATTTTTAAATTTTTCACTGAGCAATGTTACTGATTGTCATCTTCTAATTATTTCTGAAGTTTACACTGAGAAATGTGAATGTCCTCTTAATGCTGAGAGCGTTTACTGCCTTAAGTTTGGAGACACTTCAAATGTCTCCAAATGATGAGTCCCCCTTTTTTTTCTTAAGTTGTCTTTTTTGGTGTTTCATTTTGAGACAGGATCTCATGATGTAGCCCTGACTGTCCTGGAATTTACTATATAAACCAGGCTGGCTTAGATTTGCCTGCCTCTGTCTCCTAAGAGTTGGGATTAAAGGTATTTGTGTGCCACCATGCCTGACCATGAGTTCTTGTTGTTGTTGTTGTCACTTTGTTTTGATTTTGAGTTTTTTAAGCAAGATCTCATATAACCCAAGCTGACGTGAAGCTAAAGAATGACTTTGAACTCTGATTCCCTGCCTCCTAAGTGCTGGGATTACAAACCTAAACCACCATGCCTCTTTAGATTTTCTTATGAAAGAAAAACCCCATTCTTTTTATGGTTGGTATATGTAATCCTCCCATTAACTAGAATAAAGATGCCATGGCCACTTGTGGCACACACCTTTGATCCCCCAGAAGCAAGCAGATCTCTGTGAATTCGAAGCCAGCCTAGTCTATATAGCAAGTTCCAGGACAAACAGGAAAATGCAGAGAGACCCTGTCTTAAAGTAAAAACAAAAGAATAAAGATCTTAGGATTGTGAAATAGCTTCTTCTTAATTAATTAATTGATTAATTAATTTACTTTACATGCCAGTTGCAGCTTTCCACCCCCCTCCTCCCAGTCCCCCCCTCTCTCCACTGCACCCCTTCCTTTCTTCTCTGAGAAGGGTAGGCCTCCCATAGATATTAATCCACCTTGGCATATCAAGTTGCAGTAGGACTAGTGCATCTTCTTTTATTGAGGCTAGGCAAGGTGGCACAAGTTAGGGGAAAGAGGTCCAAAGGCAGACAACAGAGTCAGAAACAGTCCCTGCTCCTTCTGTTAAGGGTCCTACATGAAGATCAGGTTGCAATATCTTCACGAGGCCTATATTCATCCTATGCATGCTCTCTGGTTGTGGTTCAGTCTCATTGAGCACCTATGGGCCCAGGTTAGTTGACTCTGTAGATTTTCTTGTGGTGTCTTTGTCCTCTCTGGCTCCTTTAATCTTTCCTCCCCCACTTCCACAAAATCCCTTGAGCTCCACCTAATATTTGGCTGTGGGTCTCTGCATCTGTTTCCATTACTGCTGGGTGAAGCCTCTCAGAGGACAGTTATGCTAGGCTTCTGTCTGCAGTTATAGCAGAATATCATTAATAGCATCAGGGGTAGGGCTCTCTCTCATGGCATGGGTCTTAAGTTGGTTGGTCATTCCCTCAATCTCTGCTCCTCTTTTTACCATCTTATTGGCAGGACAAATTGTACATCTAAGGTTTTTATGGCTGGGTTGGTGTTCCCATCCCTCCATTGGAAGTCTTACCTACTTACAGGAGGTGACTGTTTCAGGTTCCATATCCCCCATTGCTAGGAATCTTAGTTAGGGTCAACTTCATAGATTCCTGGGAGTTTCCATTGTCCTAGGTTTCTAGTTCATCCCAGAGATGCCTCCCACCTCCCTCTGATTACAGTTCCCTTCCCCAGTTTTCTCTCTCCATCCTCACCACACTTCTTTGGGTCTGTGGATTGTAGCATGTATCCTGTACTTTCTGACTAATATCTACTTATAAGTGAGTACATACCATGTGTGTCTTTCTGAGTCTGGTTTAATCTCACTCAGGACGATCTTTTTTAGTTCCATCCATTTGCCTACAAAGTTCATGATGTCTTTGTTTTTAATAGCTGAGTAATATTGTGTAAATGTATTGCATTTTCTTTATCTATTCTTTGGTTGAAGAACTTCTAGATTGTTTCCAGTTTCTGGCTATTATGAATAAAGCTACTATGAATATAGTCGAGCAAGTATTCTTGTGTTATGGTAGAGTATCTTTTGAATATATGCCCAGGAGCTATATAGCTGTGCCTTGAGAAACCACAAATTGATTTCCAAAGTGGTTATATAAGTTTGCCCTCCAATCAGCAATGGAGGGGTGTTCCCCTTGCTCCATATCCTCACCAGCATGAGCTGTCACTTGAGTTTTTGATCTTAGACATTCTAATGGGTTTAAGATGGAATCTCAGAGTTGTTTTGATTTGCATTTCCCTGATGGCTAAGGATGTTGAACATTTCTTTAAGTGCTTCCTGGCCATTAGAGAGTCTTCTGTTGAGAATTCTCTGTTTAACTCTGTATCCCATTTCTAATTAAGTTTATTTTGGTTTTGAGGTCTAATTTCTTGAGTTCTTTATATATTTTAGATATCAGCCTTCTGTCAGATGCTGGGTTGGTGAAGCTCTTTTCCCATGCTGCCATTTTGTCCTATTGACAGTGCCTTTTGTCTTACAGAAGCTTTTCAGTTTCATGAGGCCCCATTTATTAATTGTTGATCTTAGTGCCGAGCTGATGGTGTTCCGTTCAAGAAATTGTCTCTTGTGCCAGTGCATTCAAGGCTATGCCGCGCCTTCTCTTCTGTCAAACTTAGTGCATTGGTTTTATGTTGAAGCCTTTGAACCACTTGGACATGAGTTTTGTGCAGGATGATGACTACGAATCTCTTTGCATGCTACATGCAGATCCAGTTAGATCAGCATCATCTGTTGAAGATGCTTTCTCTTTTCCATTGTATGATTCTGGCATCTTTGTCAAAAATCAAGTGTCCGTATGTGTATGGATTTACTTCTGGTTCTTTGACTCAATTCCATTGATCAACCTACCTGCCTTTATGCCACTGCCATGTGGTTTGAATCGCTATTGCTCTGTTGTACAGCTTGAAGTCAGGGGTGGTGATACCTCCAAAACTTCTTCTATTGTAAAGGATTGCTTTAGCTGTCCTAGGTTTTTGTTTTTTCCATGTCAAGATGGGAATTGCTCTTTCATGATCTGTAAAGAATTGAGTTGGAATTTTGATGTGGATTGCATTGAATCTGTAGATTGCTTTTGGGAAGACAACCATTTTCACTATGTTAATCCTACCAATCCATGAGCATAGGATATTTTTCCATCTTCTAATATCTTCCTCAGTTTCTTTCTTCAGAGACTTGAAGTTTTTGTCATACAGATCTTTCACTTGTTTAGTCAGAGTTATAGCAAGATATTTTTTATTATTTGTGGATATTGTGAAGGGTATTATTTCCTTAATTTCTTTCTCAGCCTATTCATCATTTGTATAAAGAAGCACTACTGATTTTTTTTTTTGAGTTAACTTTGTATCCAGCCACTTTGCTGAAAGTATTTATCAGCTGTACAAGTTCTCTGGTAGATTTGGGGGGGGGGTCACTTATGTATACTATCATATCATCTGTAAATAGTGATACTTTGACTTCTTTTTAACTTGTATTCCCTGCATCCCCTTTAGTCTCCTATTGTTCTAGCTAGAATTTCAAGTGCTATATTGAATAGATACAGAGAGAGTGGACATCCTTGTCTTATTCCTGATTTTAGTGGAATTGCTTTTTAAGTTTCTCTCCATTTTATTTGATGTTGGCTAATGTATATTGCCTTTATTGTGTTTAGTTATGCAAATCCAAGGTACATACCTTTAAACACAATGAAATCAACTATAATCTCTCCAACACTTTTATCATGAAGGGGTGAAGGATTTTGTTCAAGAGTTTTTCAACATCTAATGAGATGATCATGTGGGTTTTTTTTCCTTTCAGTTTGTTTATATGGTAGGTTACATTGATGAATTTTCATATATTGAACCATCCCTGCATCCCTGGGATGAACCATACTTGATGATGGTGGATGATATTTTTGATATATTATTGTATTTGGTTTGCAAATATTTAATTGAGTATTTTTGCATCCAAGTTCATAAAGAAAATTGGTCTGAAATTCTTTCTTTGTTGAATGTTTGTATTGTTTAGGTATCAGGGTGACTGTGGCCTCATAGAATGAGTTCTGCAATGTTCCTTCTGTTTCTGTTTTACAGAATAATTTGAGGAGTGTTTGGTATTGGCTCTTCTTGGAAAGTTTGGTAGAATTATGCCCATCTGGTCCTGGGTTTTTTGTTTGTTTGTTTGTTTGTTTGTTTTGGTTTGGTTGGTTGTTTTTTTTTCTTTGTTTTGGTTGGAAGACTTTTAATACATTTCTATTCCCTTAAGGGTTATAGATCTTCTTAAATCTCTTGCCTGATCTTGATTTAAACTTGGTATGTGGTATCAAGCAAACCATCTATTTCATTTAGGTTTTGTAGAGTACAGGTTTTTGAAGACCTAATGATTCTTTGGATTTCCTCAGTGTCTGTTGTTATGTACCTTTTTCGTTTCTGATTTGGTTAATTGGGATATTCTCTCTACTTTTTAGTTAGTTTTGCTAAGGGCTTGTCTATCTTGTTGATTTTCTCAAAGAACCAACTCTTGGTTTCATTGATTCTTTGTATTGTTCCCTTCATTTCTAATTTATTGATTTCAGCCCTGAGTTTTGATTATTTCCTGCCATCTAGTCCTCTTGGGCATGTTTGCTTCTTTTTGTTCTAGAGCTTTTAGGTGTGCTGTTAAGTTGTTAGTATGAGATCTCTCTAGTTCCTTTATGTAGGCACTTAGTGCTGTGAACTTTCCTCTTAGCACTTCTTTCATTGTGTCCAGTAAGTTTGGTTATGTTGTACTTTCATTTTCATTAATTTCTAGAAAGTCTTTAGTTTCTTTATTTTTTTTCCTGACCAGTGATCACTGAGTAGAGAGTTGTTCAGTTTCCATTGTGATTTTCCCCCCAGTATATGAAGGAGCTAGTCTTTGGAGAGTTACCAATCCCTTTGTAGAGAATCTTAGAAATAGCCAGCCTGTGCGTCAGAGAATGCATGCAAGAACTTGGGGCTGGCACAAAGTCCCCAAGCTGATGAACTGAGTTTGATCTGAAGGCCCCACAGGGTGGCAAGAAAGAACCAACACCTGCAAGTTGACCTCTGGCTGTGGCATCACAGCCACACACTCACATCATAAATGTAACTTAAGAAACTTTTAGACAAAAGTGCTCTCTCTACCTGCTTCTGAACAGCTTTGTAATAGCTGTGGAGCAACAAACAGAAATCTTTTTCTTTTTTTAATCCTTTGGTATGTCTGGGAACTATACAGTGCTCTACCACTAACATATATGCTCAGCTAGGATGCACCCTTTTTAAAGTCATGAATTCCCAATGGTTCCTCCAATTTAATTTGCCATGTTATTGAAAGCTACTCCCCCCTACTTGTGAAATTGTGTGTGGTGCCATTTGTGTGTGTGTGTGTGTGTGTGTGTGTGTGTGTGTGTGTGTGTGTGTAAATCTAGGGCTGATCACTTGATCACTCTCCACCTTATTCACTGAGCCCAGAGCTTACTGATATGGATAGTGTCAGCAGCTTGCTCTAGGGGTCCCATTCCTGTCTTACAAGCCCTGGAATTACAGGCAGGCCCATGAGGCATTTACACAAATTCTGAATATTCAGTCTTCTCCCCTCACACAGTACCAAGTACTTTGTCTACAAAGGCATCTTCCTAGACCTCAAAAACTACCTTAAAACAAAACAAAATAAACAAAAAACAGTGTTTAAATTTCATGTCACCACTCGAGCCTGGGAGAAAGAAGCCAATAATTGAGGTGGGCTAAAGTCTCATACAAGAGCTGACTTTATTCAGAGCATCAGACAGTTTCTTCGCTGAGGGTGAAGTAGAGTCATGCAAGAAAAGTGTACAATCACAGGGGCAAGCTGCACGCGGTGGACAGACCACACAGGGCAGACAGCCACACATTGCAAGAACATGTATTTCCATAGAGACATATAAACAAGTAACCATAGCCAGCTGTAAGGAATAATCTGAAGTAAGCTCACTCCTCTGCACTGCGCCTGGGAGGAGCGTGCAAAGCATGCCAAAGCCAGTTCTGCGTTTTGAAGAAACTGAGGTCTCAAGACTGTCCTGTTTTCTCACAGGCACTCAGAAGTCTCCTCATTTAACTCCAGTCTTGAGCCATGTTCCAACGGTTTCCATTAAAATTTTTACTATAATTATAGTTAAACCCATCCTTAGTAATACAAATCACCTTATAAATTTGGAGTTGTAGAACAATTAAAGTCTACATTATTGTTGTTGTTATCTTGAGTCTACCTGCTGCCACGATGATCTTATTCTGCCTCCAGTTTTTCTCTTAAATTATTTATTTATTTATTTATTTATTTATATCGTATATAAATTTTACCTTCTATGTATGGTCTTGCCAGCATGTATGACTGTGAACCACATGTATTCCTGGTGCCTTCAGAGGCCAGAAGAGGGTATTAGCTCTCCAGCAACTGGTGTTACAGACAGTCGTGAGCTACCATGGGGCGTGGTGCCGGTAATCAAACATGGGTCCAGATTGTGTTCTTAGCTTCTGAGCCATCTCTCTGCCATCTCCAAAATTCTTTTAGCATGTAGCCTTCATCTAAAAACCATAAGCTGTGAGAGTTTTGGGTTTATTTTGTTTTGTTTTGTTTTGTTTTTTCTTGAGATAGAGTCTTACGATGTAGCCATGACTGGCCTCGGACTCACAGAGATCTGCCAGCCTCTGCCTCCTGAGTGCTGGGATTACAGCCAAAAGCTTGTGAGCTAAAATGTCGCATCTCAGCTTCTAAGCAGAAGTTAAAGTTATACATGGAGTATTTCTTAGAGGATTCTTAGGGGTTATGGCTGTGAATTGTTCTGTAATATATATCTTAATGTTACAGGGATCAAATGTCTTTCCTTCTTTGGTCAAAAATGGGAAGTTTCCTGGCTGTTGGGACCATTAAAGGAAATCTGCTCATTTATAATCACCAGACATCTCGAAAGATTCCTGTTCTTGGTAGGTTCTACCTGGAGACACTGCTACACGTTTGCAATGCTGTTCTGAGAGTTGGTTCCATTGTCTCGGATTTCCCTGAGATGGCATGGAAAAATGTTTCCCTGATTCATCTTAGATACCTGTCCAAGAAGATCCCTCTTCTGCTCGATAAGATTTCCTGAGTTAAGGCCAGCCTGTGAATTTGGCCGTCAGGACATCAATGGTACCCATTTCCCCTCTCACACCCAGGTTGTATCTCTAGATATAGAATAGCTCATATGCATATCAACACCTGTTGATCCCACTTGTTGGTTAACTTTAGTCAGTGTGGTTGTATTCTACCATATACTAATTTTAATACACATAGTAAGTAAACCAAAACATTCAGTGCCTGCTTACATAGGGGACATCCATCTTTACCCCACCTGGTCTCCAAACACCAGTTGACCACAGACTTTGGAATGTGAGTAGTTTGCCCATGTGACCTTGCATGGAGTGATCTGGTTCCTCCCTCCTCTGTTCACTTAGCCTTGGCCCGTTGAATACCCAGGAGTGAGCAGGGCTAACTGCATGCAGGTGGCCAGAAAAGCACCCCTCCACTAAGGGAGGCAGGAAACACTGGAGATAGCGGCACCTACAGGACACTTGAGGAAGTGCTTTCCATTAAGAGCATAGCGTCATTTCAAATTATTTTCACATGTATCTCTTTAGTATTAATTTTTAATGATGAGAGATAAATAGAAGCATCATTAATCTATTAGACCAAACTAAATTTTTCTCCCAGTTACAAAAATCAGCTTTTTCCATATAAATTGTATGACCCCTGTAGGCATTTTGCTTCCCACTTTATCTCTGAAAATGTCCTCCAGTACATTTATAAACCCCAGAGATTTGGACACTGGATGTGTATGGAAATAGTATGTCAGAGCATGGTCACTCTCATATCAGGCTGTCATATGAACACAATGTTGTGTGTAATCTGTATTTAATATGAATATGATTCTGCCACATTTTTTTTCAAGACAGGGTTTTGCCCTGGCTGTCCTAAAACTCTCTATAGACCAGGCTGGCCTCGAACTCAGAGATTTGCCTGCCCCTGCCTCCCTAATGCTGGGATTAAAGGTGTGTGCCACCACTGTCCAGCACTATATTTTTACTTAATAATCATATGAAAACATACCTGAAAAGACTAGAATTAATTGCCATGTCAGGCCCTTTAGATAAATACATTGTTGCCTCTCTCATGCTTTTTTGGCATTTGTGACTCAGCTCTGTTTCCTTTTGACCTTTTAGAAAAGATTTGTCTTTATTATTTTAAACTATGTTTAGGTACTGCAACACATGAGTGTAGATGCCAGAGGCGTTGAACCCCACTGGAGCCGAGATTACAGATGGTTGTAAACCTTCTGCCCTGGGTGCTGGGAGCCGAGGTTGGGTCCCCGGGAAAAGAGCAAATGCTCGTAGACCCCTGGGCTCTCTCTAGCTCCTCTTCTTAACTGTTCTTAAGATCAGGTCATCCCGCCCTGGGGTGCTTGATCCACCAGCACCGGATAGTAACCAGATATGCATTTCATGTTGTACTGATCTGTGCCTTTGAGCTCAACAAGATGCTGGCGTTTCTTGCTATGCAGTGTTCTGATATGCACACACGTTAGTTATGACAGTTTAATTAAATAATGCCAGTCTCCCATTTCGGTCACCAGAGTGATGAGAAGTACTAGGTCATTACGCCCATTAGGTCACCAGAGAACTCTAAGCTCATGTTAACTGCTCTTACTGATGTTGTGTGCTGAACCTGAGTTTTGAGCAGTGTGACAGTGTATCAGAAAAAAGGAAGGTTTCTTCCCCCTTTCCTTGGTAAAGAGAAGAGTTTATGGGCCAATGAGATGGCTCAGCAGGTAAAGGCACGTGGTGCCAAACCTTACAACATGAATGCAATCCCTGAAACCCACGTGGTGAAGGAGAGAACCAATTCCCAAAGGTCCTTTGATCTCTGCATGTGTGCTGTGGAACACACATGCACCCATGCATGTACCATGTGTGTGTGCACGCACATACACATAAGCAAATAAATAAATAAATATTTCAAGAAGAAAGGCATTTGATCCCTTTCAGCCTCTCTTCATGTAACCCTTCCCGCTGCACCCCCTGAGTCCTTTAATCCAAGATAAACACAATCTGTCTACAGGCCCTTCCCTAAGCGCTCCCTTCACTTTTGTGCTTTAGGATTTGCTTCCTTTATTACAAGCTTGGTTCTGTGATAAATCAACTAAATTTGTGGAGGAAAACATTGTTCCCTGCTAAGACCTATTTATATAATCCAGACAAAAAGTTGTTATATACCATTATTTTAACACTCCCCATAACCCGAGAACCCCTGAATCTGTACCTCTCCCCCCTGTTGGCTAGATTCACACCTGCAAGTTCTTACTGAACGCCCTCCCGCCCACCCACCCACCCCTGTGAGATACCGTGAGTACTCCAAATTTAACCTCTCCAAAACCCTCTTGATTGTTCAGAAAGTGTCATAGGTGTCCCCTCCAGTTAGGCCCAGGGTGCAGTGTCTTACCACCACCCCTGGTTACTATCATGGGATGGCCTTGTATTTTCTGCCTAATTTCCTGTAGTCTCCTCATAATGTGTCTCCTCTCACCCATAGCAGATGGACCTTCCCTATGCTTGTGGTCCTGAGCCCTTATGTCCAACCAACCTCAGGTGAAAACGCAGGGAAAATGGCTGCAGTTGCACTGAACACACATGTGTGTCCCCCCGTTATCCCTTAATCTCCACCTCAGCAGTAGAGAGGCGATTCCCCTCTTAACACACTAAGCCATTTGCATTTGTACCTCAGTGTTACTGTGAACTACACTGCAGTTATCCATGAACCGTTAGACTGGCATTGTAAGTCAGCTTACAGCAAGGCTTTATCAGACAATAGTAAAGAGAATTTTATTGCTTTGGGATTTCTTCTTTTAAGATACTACAAGTTTGGTTCTGTGATAAATCAACAAAATTTATAGAGGAAAACATTTTTCCCTGCTAAGGCCTGTGTATATTATCCAGACAAAGAGTTGTTATATACCATTATTTCAATTTCTAGCTTAGTGATGACGTATTTGATATAAGTTTGCATAGACACTAAGGGCTTTCATGGGAGTTGAACCCCGTGTCTGTTCAGTCCCATGGCACATAAGATTAGCATCACTAATTTTTTTATTTATCCATTTTGAGAAGTCCTCATGTCAGCAAAAATTGCCTCTTTTTTTTTTTTTTTTCAGGAAAGCATACTAAGAAAATCACATGTGGATGTTGGAATTCAGAGAATCTCCTTGCTTTGGGAGGTGAAGATAAAATGATTACAGTTAGTAACCAGGAAGGCGACACAATAAGACAGGTAACACGCCACCATCTCTCTATGTGAGATGTTCATTTTTCCTTGTGATAAACAGTTTTATGTCAAATTAATGTATAAAAGTTTATTTAAGTCACTGTGGAATGTGCTTATAATTCCACATTTTTAAAGATACTGATATTATTTTATTTTTGGTGTATGAGTCTTTGCCTGCAGTTATGTATGTATACCATGTGCATGCCTGGTGCCCACTGAAGTCAGAAGAGGGTGTCAGATTTCCTGGAACTGGAGTTACAGATGTTTACTAACCATCATGTGGGCACTGGGAACTGAACCTGGGTCCTCTGCAAGAGCAGCAAGTGCTCTTAACCACTAAGCCAGCTCTCCAGCCCCCAGTTTTATGTTTTAAGGATCAAAAACCTTTATTTGTTCCCATGCATCCATACACATGCACAGCACCCAGATACAAGTGAGCACACAAACTTCCACATTTGCATACACACACATACACACACACACACACACACACAAATCTGTTTTTACTAGGAATTTTTTTTCTTTAAGATGAATAAGTTAGCTATTAAAGGAAATATGTTTTCCCCTTTGGTATCAAATGGATTATCATCTCTGTGGTTACAGTCAGTATGTTTGTGAAGTTTTATTTTATGCATGCATGCTGATAGATGTTAAGAACTAGAGAATTATGGACTCAGAGTCAGGCTTCCTGAGTCTAAAGCTTTAATGGATATACCTTTAATGGATATATTAAATAGTTTCCAAAGGAATCCTGACTAAATCTCAATTAAGATGAAATCCTTTTGTTGAAATTTCCCAAACTTGATTTGATCCTAAGAGTATCTCTTCTTCAGAGAATCTGCATTATCAATAGCTACCTAGTATCACCACCGGGAAAATTATTCTGTGAACCATTAGCTATACCTCAGCTCCCTAGTGTATATCTATACAGTCTATACCTCAGCTCCCTGATGTATATCTATACAGTCTATACCTCAGCTCCCTGGTGTATATCTATACAGTCTATACCTCAGCTCCCTGGTGTATATCTATACAGTCTACCTCAGCTCCCTGGTGTATATCTATACAGTCTATACCTCAGCGCCCTGGTGTACTGTCTGAATTAGGCCGCACTGACTGAAATAATCTTGGAACATCTGCTTAGGCACATGGATAAACCTTCCTTGTCTGTACTGTACACACAGTTGGAAATGTGATGTATTTGTCAGCTGTTGCTGCATAACAAAATATCTCAAAATGTAGGAGCTTAAAACATCAGGGTTTCATTGTTGTTGACAAGGAATTCAAATGCAGCTTCTTGGGGTGCCTCTGCCTCAGAATCTCCCACAAGGCCCTTTCTAAGCTCACTCACGTAGTGGTTGGTAGAGTTCAGCTCCTTGCAGATTTCTTTTCCTATACAGAATCACACTATCCACTCTAAGTCCTGATTCCTTGCCATGTGGATCTCTCCCATGGAGTGTGCTGTGGTTGAATGTGGTTTATCACCCAAGGGTTCATGTGTCTGAAGTCTAGTCTCTCATCTACAGACTGTGGAGAAGGAGGGGAACCTTGGAGGAGTTGGAGCCTAGTAGGAGGTGATGGAGTGTAGACAGGAAGTAATTTATGTAGCTCTCTTGGGACTCTTATTTATAATTAAGCAAAGGTTATTATGAAAGGTTCTTCACCTTCACCACGACTTCCTCATTCACACACACTCCTGCCGTGATACTCGGTAGTCTTCTAAAAGGCACATGGCCTTGCATGATGAGTTGCCAAATTTTGTGGTTCAGCTTTTATGCTTTATAACTTTGGGAGGTGATAACAACCAGTAAAACTTTAGACTATGAATCTCTAAAAGACAGAAGACAATGTGAGTAAGACAGAGTGCGGACAAATGTCATCACAGATGTTGGGAGTATGGCTCAGTTCACGAGGCTCTGTGCCCAGTCCTTAGCAAAAGGACTTAGCAAGTAAGTAAATATAAGTAAGTAAATGCGTGTTGTGTTTTCCTGTCTTTCTCACGTAGCAGTAGGGAAGTGGGTGGGTTACCCAGAATGCCATCTCCCTTCCATCTTAACTTCTGCCCTTTCCTAGGACGCATCCTTATCTGCCAGCTGAAAGTTCCTGCCTTAGGGTTCTGTCTGCATTTCAGCCTCAGGGAAAGGAGAAAGGGAGGCAGAACACAAGAAATTAGTGGAGACACTGAGCCAAAAGCAGCCTTGTTGGTTTCCATTCCTGTCTTGTTAAATGGGCCACAGCCCAGTCATATGGTCACACCCGCACGTGTATTTGTGCACACGTGCACATGTGGTGGACATGAGTGCACATGTGTGCTCCGGCATGGGAATGGAGATCAGAGAACAACTTTGTGGGGTCAGTTCTCTTCTTCTGCCTTTATGTGGATTCTGGGATTTAAGCTCAGGTCATCAGGCGCATATGCCAAACACCTTTTGTCCACCCAGCCAAGTCGCTGCCTCAAACCAGTGTAGTTTTTAAGATTCTTTTGGCCTTCTCAATGCTGTTTGCGCTGACATGAGCTCTAGTCACCTTGCAGTTTTGATCATTCTATGTTGCTGCCCTTTAGAAACAGAACAATGGATGCGCTGTTTACTGCTGCCCCGCCCCCAATCCAGGTGCGCACAGTGGACATCCCTCGTGTAACCCTGACCACATATTCTATTGGAGAAACTGTAGATAAAAACGATATGGCCCTTCAGGATGGACCTTTGAAAAAGCTGATGAAACTATACAAGTAGTACCAGCCAAACAGTACCATTTCCAGACCTTCACCCAGCAAAATATGTCTCCTCCAGCACATAAGTACAGTCTGCTGGGCTGCAGAGATGGCTCAGCAGTTACGAGCACTTGCCCTTGTCAAGGGCTGGGGTTCAATTCCCAGTGTCCACATGGAAGTTTACAGTGTTTCCTAACTCCAGTTTCAATGCCCTCTTAGGACTGAGGGCAAGCACCAGGCACACGCATGGTTCATGGACATACATGCAAGCAAAATCACACACATAAAATAAATCTTTAAAAAAAGAAAAGTATTGAAAAATAAAAAGTACAGTCTTCCGAAACTTTTTAATATGGCCTTTCTCGTTTTTATGAGTAGCCTCCTGTCTCCCTTGCTCTGGCTCTCATGATTGTGTTTTGGGGACTCTCATGTCTTGTTCCTCTGTTGTGGACTACATTATTTTGAACTTTAAGCTCATGTTCTCCAGAGTTTGCCAGACTTGGAGCATTTGACTCAGTCCTTGGGTATGATGGGCCTGGCTCCTTCAGCTTTTTATATAAATGTTTCCCCTTAGAACTACCAGACGCCTTGTTGTGTAAGCTGGAACCCCAGGCCATTGATAAGGAAAAGCAGGTCAAGGATTGCGTTTTTTGAAATGAACATTGTTTTTTCTGATCGGACCACCAGCTAAGAAGTAGGCTTCCCTGCTGGATCCCCCACCCCCACCCCTGCTCCCTCCCCCCCATCACCGCCCCTCTCCAGCTGTGCCAGAGCTGCAGCCTGAGCATGCTCACACCCTCTCTGCTTTCAGGGTGGTACCTGCTGATCTCCGTCAGTTTTTCCTTGAGCTTAACTGTCTCCTTAAAAATGTACTTGTTCTGTTTCATACAGAATTTCTAGGTATTTGGGACAGTAGGGTTTTCAAGTCCACAAACCAAAATTAGTCATAGATAGAAGCAAGTGTCATGTTTTATTAATACCTGGAATGAATATCTAAGATTTGTTTTTAGAGAGGGGAGGCATTGCGCGAACTGAAACTGGGGCTTCAGACACGCCTAGTGCGTGTCCTATCACTGAGCTCCAGCCTGGCAGAGAGTGACCTGAGTTTGTTCACAGTGATGATCTTCTTGCCCCTGTAGACACCAGTGAAATCAGAGCCAAGCGACATCAAGTTCTCCACAAGCAAGACTGATGAGCGAATTTCTTCTGCGGAGAATACAGTAAGCCCGAACTCAAGCCCACACCCAAGGCCTATGCTAGTTTCGTATTCAACTTCCAGTCCTCCTCTGGCTCGGCCTTTGATACATTTATTGTTCCTTTAATCAAGGCGAGCCATGGAACATTTGTGTTTGCCATTGATGCTGCCTCCCATGCCAGCAGGTGAGGGCATTTCCTGCTATGGCTGAGGCTGCTGTGCCCATCCCTGTGCCAGCAAAACATAGCGGTCCCTGTAAGAACGGGAACTCTGATGTCTGGGTGATTTAAGATTTTTTTTTTCACACTGGCAAATGGTAAACAGAGCTCTGAAAATATAGCTTATGTTTCTATAACAGGTACAATTTCCTTGCTGGATTGTAACATTCTAGAGTCCTAATAATTTTCATAATCAACACGAAAATATGGAAGGAGGTGATGTTTCTTTAGTTCCTGAAAGGCTATGTTTTAAATTGATGCTGCTGTACCTGATAACATTTTAGAGTCCAGGAAATACAGCAAGGTGACATCTCTAACACGAGTTAGAATCCACGTGTCCCTCCCCGACATTAGGACGCCCTCCCGTGACAACTGTAGTTTGCTCTCCTGTCGAGTGAGTAACACAAGGATCCCACTTGAGCCGCACAGGCACAGTGGATGGAAAGTGATGCTAAAGTGAGCCAGCGTACCCTCAGGAATGCACACCTTACCTCCAGCGTACCCTCAGGAACGCACGCCTCACTCACCTTGCTGCCTTCCAAGCCAAGCGTTCATACTGCCAAAGCGAATTCAGCTGCAGCAGAATTAATGCCCGAGTCACTCTCCTAACAGCACAAGATCTGAGGAGAGGTGCAGAGACTTCAAAAGACTGTACAGCTCAAGAGTACACTGAAAATACATAAAGCCAAAGACCTCTGCCAAACAGTAGATGGTTTTTTGCTTTTTTTGTTGGTTACGTTTTATACTAATGTTAGTGTTTAAACACATCCAGCTTTGGCTCACTGTCTTCATAATGGGGTTTAGCTGTCGGACTTGTTTCTCGGTCTTCTCATGGAATGCCGAGTAACTCCCTCCACCTGTCCCTGGTCTTTTCTGGTAGATAAGTGCAGTGGTTGGCAAGAAAATGCTGTTTCTTTTTAATCTGAATGAACCAGATAACCCGGTGGAGCTGGAGTTTCAGCAAGCCTACGGCAACGTCGTCTGCTATAGTTGGTATGTACAAAAAGCTAATTATAGGGGGAAATGTGTGGGGTTTTTGCTTGCCTATTATGTTTAAGTCTGTCCAGAACTTTGTATTCTGTATATGGCTTTTTTTTTCATTGTAGTCTGTAAGTTTATGTGTAACACCACAGTAGGGCCTTGATGAATTATATTTTATCATATGTAGGTTTTTGTCCCCTTGCCCTCAATAGCTCCTCTTTAATCCTATTATCGCTTTGCTGGCCTAGGTATGGAGATGGCTACATCATGATTGGCTTTGCCCGAGGGACGTTTTTGGCTATTTCTACTCACTTTCCGGAAGTTGGGCAAGAGATATTTAAGGCTCGTGACCATAAGGATAATCTAACCAGTGTGGCCTTGTCACAGACGCTGAACAAAGCTGCCACATGCGGCGATAACTGGTTAGTTAGAGTCACATATTTCTGGGACTATGGGGGATGCTCAAGAGAATCAGCAGAACGCTGTGGCTGACATGCATGTGATCCCCCACACATACACACTTTCTTGGGCTCTTTGAACATGTTTACAGTGAGAAAAGGCTTTAAGTTCACTGTTGCCCTGTCTGTATTCACATGGTCAGCGCTCACAGTCTCGTGATAACGTATAGTGAAATAGCAAGGCTGTGGGACAGAGAAGACATCTAAAGGTTCTGCGCCTCAGAGCAAAAGAATAAAGTGGACTGTGCTTGAAAGTCAATCTTAAAACTAAAATGGGCATTTCGGATTACATGGCACACACTCCACCTGCCTCTCCCCGGATCCAACTGTAAACCAGGGCAGATGTACAGACTGAAGAGCTTTGGAAGTGAAGTAGTAACAGGTCAATTAAAGGACAAGACCAGCTTTCAGTGTGCCGCCAGCTCAGCAGAGAGTCCTCCATTCAGCCTTTCCTAGCCAGCACTCACAGCAGCCTGCAGCCTGAAAGTGGGCTCCAGAGCACAGATAGGAGGCCACGAGGAAGCCATTGGCTCGGAGCTGAAGCTGCAGAGAGGAGTGCACGCACGTAGAGGGAGGGAAGTGGGGAGGGAGTGTCCAACAGCAGGGCCTGGAGTGGATGGGGGAGTGACTAGAAACAACATATTAAAGTGCCAGAATGAACCCAATACAAATCAGGGTCTGGAAGCGTGTGTGTGTGTGTGTGTGTGTGTGTGTGTGTGTGTGTGACTAGAAACAATGTATAAAAATGCCAGAATGAACGCAATACAAATCTATGTCCCTCTTTCTTTGCTTTTCAGCATAAAAATCCATGATCTGACAGAATTGAGAGACATGTATGCTATAATTAATCTGGATGATGAGAATAAAGGTATTGACCTTGCTGAAGCCGTCGTTGCTGTGGAGAATAGTGACAGTGGTGTGCTTTTCAGTCCTTTGGAAAGAATCAAATTAACACCTTGCCTGAAGTGCACTAAAATAGTTTCCTTACTTTAGGAATTGTGTTAAGTCCTACTACTCAACTAAAAAGTTGTTAGGACACTTTTGTGTCAGAGGCTTATAGCAAACTTTGCCTTAACCCCAGATGTACAAAGGATGTAGTGTTTTGTTTGAGCCACAGTGAAGTGACTCAGCACACATATTCCCTTATTAGTGTACAGTGAAATAGCAAGATGATTTAGGGGAGAAGGCATCTAAAGTTTCTATGCCCTTTACATGGAAATGTTTATTTGATTGCCGGCAGCAGTATATTGTCTTTTCGAATGACAGTTTCTTTTACAATTTGTTCTAGGGCTGGGTACCTTATCCTGGACTGATGATGGTCAGTTGCTAGCTCTGTCTACCCAAAGAGGCTCCCTGCATGTCTTCCTGACCAAGTTGCCCATCCTCGGGGATGCCTGTCACACAAGGATTGCGTATCTCACCTCCCTCCTCGAGGTCACCGTGGCCAACCTCATTGAAGGAGTATGTGAATCGTATGGTCTGTCGTTTGTTTATAAGTCAAAATGGCTGTAACGGCTGGTTCACCGCTGTTCCAATACTGTGTTGTAGGAGCCGCCAATCACAGTCTCTGTGGATGTGGAACCCACCTTTGTCGCAGTAGGGCTCTATCATCTGGCCGTGGGGATGAATAACCGGGCTTGGTTTTATGTCCTTGGTGAAAATGGCAAGTCTAAGTCCATGTGTTGTCCTTTCGCACAGCGTTCTCTTTCTGTGGCTTTTGGAAAGCTCTAGAAGTAATGGTTGAACATGAGTCCTCCACTCATCTTCATTCTGACGTCTCTTTGTTGACTTAAATGGCTTTGTTTCCACTCTAAAATCTTTACATGACTTCTAGACAGAGTGTGTTCTTTGCTCCTGTAGTAAAGACAGCATGCTATGAGAGTTTCTACTACAGAAGCCCTGGCCTTGAGGTCCCTTTCTGTCTTTGCTAAAGGACTGTAGCTACCCTGTGAACTTGACTATCTGGAAGATAAAACTGCTTTAAAGGGATCATGAAGCACAGGAGGTGACATTAAGTGAGTGACCTCACACCACACAGTGGCATTGTTGAGGCACACCTAAGCGGACAGTGCCTAACTGACAGTGGCCATTCCTTCCTGGTGTTGTTCTTTGAGTAATGCTGTTAACAGATAAGGGGAACTTGGTTTTTCTTTTCCCCAACTCTGGGTCAGATAAAAAGCCCAAGAAGTGACATATTAAGTAGAAAACTCTACTAACTTCTTTTCACTTAAACATGATTTGTTTTGCTTGTGATCTTTATCTGTTACTGTTTTGTTGCCCTTGGGCCACTAGGGAACCCCGGAAGGTAACCTTATTTGGCAGCTAAAAGAGGCCTTTTCTTTAGAGCTGCTGAAAGAAGGTCTAGTTCAGACGATCCTTGCCAAATATGCATTGAACAATCATCTGCAAATGCATAAATGAAGTGTTTTTACCTATAATTTAATGTGTTTAAATGTTTTTGAAATTGCTACAGTTGTCAAAAAGTTAAAAGATGTAGAATATCTGGGAACAGTGGCCAGCATCTGCCTTCATTCTGACTATGCTGCTGCACTCTTTGAAGGCAAAATCCAGTTACATTTGGTAAGTATCATCCCCGTATCCTTGAAGCCTAAATTTGATGTCTCATTACCAAGACCCTTGGCCAGGAAACAAGAATGTACAGACGAGCTAGAAAACCCCGTGTGGGTAAAGGATGCACAGAGCCTTCCTGATGGTATGAGATGTGCAGTTGACTTCTTACTGCCGTGTTCTGGAAGCCCGATCAGTATCAGGAGTGCTCCTCACAGCATTAGCTATAATAAGATGACCTGATGATCAGCATCTAGATGGAACTAGAGATGAGCTGTGATTACTTAAAGAGGACACACTCATTGTTGTAACTGGCCATGTTGCACGAAGGGATCCACCAAACTGTGCCTCTTGAGCTGTTCAAGAAACCAGCACCTGTGAGACAGGATTCTAGACCAGGGTATCTGTGCACACATCGATCTCTTGACTTTGCATTCGAGAAGCCAAGGAAATCGGCAGCTGGACAGCAGCTGAGCTGCTACACATAAACCTCCCACTAAATAAAGGATGCTCAGGGCTGCCCTTGTGGGCCAGCTGTTTTGTGAATAAGCTGGCCTAAGGGAGTAGTTGAACTTGAGGAAAAGACACTTTTCCTAGCTGTACACCTGACTGACTTAGCTAAATCAGTGAACCCCTAAATGAAACATCTTTATGTTTTAGATAGAAAATGAAATGTTGGATGCTCAGGAAGAGCGTGAGACGCGGCTCTTTCCAGCAGTGGATGATAAGTGCCGGATTTTATGCCACTCCCTAACTAGTGATTTCCTCATCTACGGAACTGATGTACGTATTATTAGCTTCTGGAAGGCAGAGCACAGACAAGCACTAATTCTTACTTTACAATCTCCATCTTCTTCATATTTTTCCCTCCTTTTATTGAATTCAATACAAATGAAGAAGTGACTGGCCATTTATACACTTTTGTAGAACCTAGCAGTATGAGTGCTTGGTGATTTAAAGTAGTTTTGATGGTGTAATCAAAGGGTAGACTCGAATCTGATGTGTGGGACTCTGTCAACTCAGTTATCTGCTAGTTGCACCGGATTTTCCTTCATGTGTGCTAATGTATTCTCTTTTTTACATAGTTAAGATCTTGCTAAAACTTGGGTTTAAATGTAATCTCAGTTTTGGAGGGGGTTATTTTTTTTGTTTGTATTTTTAATATATATAATATATTTAAAAATTATTATATATTTATATATATTATATATAATATAAATTATTATATATATATTTTAAATTTAAATCTTATGTGTATGGGTGCTTTGTCTGCATGTCATTTCTGTGTATCATGTATGTGCTTGGTGGCCTCTGAGGCCAGAAGAGGATGTCAGATTCCTTGGTATTAGAGATACCGACAGTTGTGGCACACATTGGTGTTGGGAATTGAACCTAGGTCCACCAGAAGAGCAACCAGTGGTCTTAACTGCTGACCCTCCCTCTAACCCTGTAGTATTACAGTTTCATTTTTGGAGGTTTTTGTTTTGTTTAGTTTTTGTATGAGGGTGGGCCCTTCCTATGAAGCACTGACTGACCTGGAATATTCTCTGTAGACCAAGATGGCCTTGAACACCCAGAGATCTGCTTGCCCCTGCCATGCTGGTCTCTTGTTGTCTATAGTACTTTTGTCTAGCTTTCACATCAGGCAGTACTCGCCCCCCAAAAATGAGTTAGTCATCTTCAACCTTCTGGAACCATCTATTAGAATTATGTAGACACTTTTTCCATCTGTGTTCTGTAGACTCCACCAGTGGAGCCTGTCAGGTGGCTCAGTACTCCTGAGCAGATCCGTTGGCTTGGATGTGGTTGTGTGCATGAGCAGGGAGACAGCAAGCTCCAGCCGTGCACACAGCCAAGCCAGGTGAGTGTGCAGTCCTCTGTGCCTGCGGGGCCTTCCTAGGCTCAAGGAGCCAGGACCACAGCCAGGCAGTCCAGACTCACAGCTAAACTAAGGAAAGTGTGTGGGATGGCTCCATGCAGCCCTGAAGCAGGCAAGAGTCTGTTTCGTGTACATTTCCCCCAAGGTAGATAGATGGATGAGAGATGACTTGGACAACCTTTCACAGGACTACCTCGCCTGCCGTGGACTTGGTGTCACAGAGTGCCCAGCCCCCCATGTGGTTGGTGGTTGTTTAATTGGGTTCTGCTGGTTTTTTTCTTAAGTTTCCCTAGCAAGTAGGAAATCTATAAATGGATTGTGACCACATACCACTAAGCATATTGCAGTCACTAGATTATTGAATCATTTCTGAATTCCCATTTTATTTCTCCAGAGTCCACACCTTCCAAATATATTAAATGCATTAGCCTCTTTCTTTAGCAAGAGTAATATTTTTTTCTTTTAAGATTATCTTCTGGATATTTTATGTGGAAAGTCAATGTTTTCTTAACCACATTTTACAGTTCCTTTATTAGACCTTTTGTTTTTTTGTTTTTTGTTTGTTTTTTTTTTCTTTTTTAGACTGGCATCATTCACTATTTCTTCATCGAAGACTGGCAGTTCGTTAATGATTACCGGCATCCTGTTGGTGTGAAGAAGCTATTTCCTGATCCAAATGGAACCAGATTGGTTTTCATTGATGAAAAGAGTGATGGATTTGTTTACTGTCCTGTAAGTGTAGAGAATTGGAACCTGTGGGCTGAGGTGTAGCTCAGTGCTGGCAAAGTGCTCACCCAGCAGGCTCCGTCCATCCCTGGCTCGGGCTCCATTGCTGGAAAACAAAACAGAAACTCAAGATGCTCAAGGTTTAATGCAGGGGCGGTGGTTGTCTTCTCTGTTTCTGAAACAGGGTCTTCCCGTTATGTAGCCCTGGCTGTCCTGGGACTTCTCTGTAGACCACTCTGGCCTTGAACTCACAGTGATCCACCTGCCTCTGCCTCAGAGCAGGGATTAAAGGTGTGTGCCACTATATCTGTTTAAGAAGTTTCTTTTAGTGAAGTATTCACCAAATAAAGTTTTCTCTTCCAGAAGGCAGAGGACTGGAGATAACAGGTTATCTCTGTGATAACCTGTTAGTGAGTAATGTCAGGAAGACGTGTCTGCTGGTCTGTGTTTAGTATCCGTCTCACAGAAAGGTTTCGTTGTTGTGGAGACTGTATGGTAGTGTGCTATGTAGCCCAGGCTAGCCTCAGCTGCTCAAGTCCTGACTCAAAAATAAACCAACAAGAAAGTTGTTCCACACGTCCTGAGCAGCATTTTAGTAACTTGGAGCCCTTGTGTCTAAACTTAGAGTTTTTCTTTTAAACTAGTCCACTTTTATATGACACCCTGGATTTGCCCAGTTCTGGGGCTTTTCTTCCAAGCTGAACATAGTCCAGTAATAGAAAGAGAAGCTCTCCTGCCGAGGAGAACTGCTGGGAAGGAAGTGATGTTGGGTTGAAGATGGGCCGGGAAGCCACGCCTGCTGCAGCTTCAGGCAGCCTCTTAACAAGGTCGTTTGTAATGACAGACACTCTAGACAAATTGGTGAATCCTATCTTGTAGGTTAATGATGCAACCTATGAGATTCCAGACTTCTCACCAACCATTAAAGGTGTTCTTTGGGAAAACTGGCCAATGGACAAAGGTGTCTTTATCGCTTATGATGATGACAAGGTTTATACATATGTGTTTCACAAGGACACCATCCAAGGTACCAGTCACGCACTGTACTTTTACTGAGAAATGCATTGCCATTGTAGTGAAGTTGAAAGCTTTCTGATATTTGTGCCAGGCATTAGCTTGTGTACTAAACAGTCTGTTCTCTGATACAGGATCCAAGGTTATTTTGGCTGGCGGCACCAAACTTCCCTTCTCCCATAAGCCTTTGCTGTTATACAATGGAGAACTGACCTGCCAGACACAGAGTGGGAAAATCAACTCCATCTACCTCAGCACCCACAGCTTCCTTGGCAGCATGAAAGACACGGAGCCTACTGACCTGAGGCAGATGCTGACGCAGACACTGCTGCTCAAGCGGTAGGTAGGAGCGGAAGTGATGGAGAGAGTGGCTCTTTGCATTCATGGCCTATCCGGTAGATATACACAGCTTGGATGATGGATAATGGATGATGGATATGAGGGGCTGGAGAGGCAGCTTGGGCTAAAGTGCTAGCAAGCGTGGGGACCCGAGTTCTGTTCTAGAACTCACACTGAAAAGAAGCTGTCTGCAATGGCATCAGCACAGCTGGATTGCTGGGGCTCTCTGGCCAGTGAGCCCAGCCTGCGAAGCAAGTGTGGGTCCGTTGTAGACTTTGCCTCAAGAGCTAAGAAAGGGTGGATGGCATTTGAGAAACAACACCTGAGACTGTCCGCTGGCCTCCCCGCACACAGACGTGCTTGCACATATGCATACATACACACACAATAAAGACCGTAGGTATGGAAACACATGTAGATTCTAAAGGAAGCGCTGTTATCTGATGTGGCTTCTGTAAGTGCTTTACCATGAGAAAAGCTCACAGAGCCACAGAAAGCCCCGTTACTGTTCTATTAAACCATCAGAGAAGTCGACTTTTGCCTTGCCTGAGATTCCTTTTTCCTTATTTTTCACCTCTCATGTAGGGCAACTGGGAGTTCCTTGGGGCTCTCATCCTTCTGGCCATGGCTTGAGTAGTTAGTTCCTCAGGCTTCCCTAACTGCTCTTCATGGCTAACTCTCCTCACATGAATTCATCATCATCCATGTTGACTGGCTGCAAACATTGTCTTCATGGCTCAGGTTTCAGCTTAGTACAGAGCACTCACCTATTGTGCTCAGGGCCCTGGGATTCATTCCCCCCACACTCCCACAGTCCAAAACAAAACAGAAATAAAAGCTGTCCTTGGTAGCCAAGGAGGCTGGTCTGCCCCTACAATCCCAGCGCTTGAGACGATGTCAAGGTTTCGACCAATCTGGCCTGTATAGCAAGATCCTATGACAACAAAATAAAACAAATCTATCTTCAGTTTAAACTTGTATTTATAACTTCCTACCAGTCAGTGAACTCCTCAAACTTGCCCTGCCTAAAAACATCATCTTTAGAGCAGTGGTTCTCAACCTTCCTAATGCTGTGACCCTTTAATACAGTTCCTGATGTGGTGGTGACCCCCCAAACCATAAATTATCTTTGTCGGTACTTTGTAACTTTATAGTTTTGCTACTGTTATGAATTGTAGTGTAAATACCTGTTTTCTTTTTGTTGTTTTGTTGTTGTGCTTGTTGTTGTTGATGTTGGCTCTTGGAGATGGGATTTCTCTGTATAGTAGCCCCTGTCCTGGAACTCACTTTGTAGGCTAGGCTGGCCTTGAACACAGAGATCCAACTGCCTCTGCCTCCTGAGTGCTGGGATTAAAGGCATATGCCCTTCTGATGGGCTTATGAGACCCCTGTGAAAGGTGGTTCAACCTCCCAAAGTGGTTGCAACAAACAGTTGAGAACCACTGTTCTATAGATTCCTATTTTTCCTCTTTTCCCATCTATCACTCTGTATTTGTCTAAACACACACACACACACACACACACACACACACACACACATAGAGGGATCAGGGGAAAAGCAATGGCAACAGATAACATCTGTGTCTGAACATCTATTTGTTGAACTCTGAAATGTATGTATTTGTAGGGTTAGAGTACTGAGGCATTTTTGTTTTGTTTTGTTTTGTTGTTGTTTGAGATATGATCTCTCTAGGTAGCTCTGGCTGTCCTCTTTGTAGACCAAGATGGCCTCAAACTCACAGAGATCCTCCTGCTTCTGCCTCCCAAGTGCTGGGATTAAAGGCATGTGCCACCATGCCCAGCCTAGAGTGCCGGTTCTATTAGATTTAAGTGAGAACAAAAATAATTTAATTGGTGGTGGGGAGGGCTGATTATACAGAGTAAATTCTGACTCTAGAAAATGGTGAGAAAGCAGCTGGGAGAGGCTGCAGCAGCCTGGGAACCTGAGTTCAAATCCCGCTACCCACATACAAAGCTAGGAGTGGCTGGGGCTGCCTAGCCAGCCTTATTCCAAAACCATGAAATCCACATTCAGGCAAAGCCCCTGTCTCGAGGGATGAAGGCAACAGAGCAGAATGCTTTGTCTTCCTCCAGCCTGCGTGGCCATGCACAACTACACGTGCATCCTCTCCCATGCACACAACTGCACGTGCATCCTCTCCCACACACAACTGCATGTGCATCCTCTCCCACACACACACATCAGGAAGACAAGAGAAAAGGGTTTCGTTGCATAACTTGCAAGTGCTAATTATAGGTTAAGAAACGTTTTGAGGATTTCTCTAGCACGTGATGTCTGGTGACATACTGTCCAAAAATGCCTTAGTAGGTGACAAGCAGAGCTATGGTTCAGTCTGTGCACTCAATCCTAGGTTTTCTGATGCTTGGGATATATGCAAGATGCTAAATGACCGCACTTCATGGAGTGAGCTGGCCAGAGCCTGTCTGCATCACATGGAGGTTGAGTTTGCTATCCGCGTGTCCCGGACAATGGGGGACGTTGGCACAGTGATGTCGTTGGAACAAATAAAGGTACACAGTATTTTAAGGCTCACTAGATCACAGTATAGGTGCTGCTTATTCAGCATTTTACGTTTTAGTCTCAATTCCAACAACTGAATAGGTTGTCTGATACTTCCTACTGAGCAAAGCCTTTGAAAAATAAAATCTTTATATCTCTTCTCATCGCAACTGGTTTTCTTTGTAGGGCATCGAGGACTACAATCTTTTGGCAGGACATCTAGCCATGTTTACTAATGACTTCAACCTGGCCCAGGACCTGTACCTGGCATCCAACTGCCCTGTGGCAGCCCTGGAGGTATGACAGAAAAGAGAACAGGTGGGCAGTGGCCCTTGTCTACAGTCAGACTTGGCAGCGCCAGGCACCACCCAGCTCCCTCTCCTGACATGTGGACACTCGGCTCTCAGAGCCCCAGAGTACTCATTAACTTCAAAACCACTTTCATCCTGCATTCGGCGGACATATAAAACAGGCCTGGTGGTGTAGCATTGCTAAATAATTCAAAGTCTAAATGTGTCCAAAGAGAAAAGACTGTATAACTTACAAACCCGTAAAAAGAAACATAGATGTCGTTTATTCATTGGTTGTGTTGCCAGGTGCCCTTCTAAGCCCCTGACCTGCATTAACTCATTTGACCCCCGCAACTATCTATCTTATAGACTGTGCTGTTATTTCCTCTGTTTCCCACATGAGGACCTTGAAGCACATTGATCTTCCAGGGCCTGCATGGAACGCTCCTCTGCGTGAGGAGCTGAAAGTTGCAGACAGGGAGCTGAGCAGAATGTGGGGCTAAGTTCCCAGTCAGAGGGGAAGGGAGGCCTGCAGACACAGACTACCCAGTTGAAGGGCGTAGACTCCCTGACAACCCAGCACTCAAGAAGCAGAGGCAGAGGCAGGAGGAGAGCTGTAGTTCCAGGTCAGCCGGGGATACAGAGCAGACTGTTTTGTGGGGGCCTGGGGTGGGGGTGGGGGGCGCAGACTTAAGAGGTAAATCTGGATTCAGATTCTACCTGTTTGTGACCTTGGGCTTTGACCTCTTTCAGCTTAGCTTCTTCTTCTTTAAGGTGTGGGTAATAATGCCTAACCCTCAGGGTAGTTGGGCAAGAAAATGGGTTTAGAGTACAATTAGAAGTAATTTATATAACTAATAATAGCCAGGAACAAGCAAATGAACAGACTCTGAACTTCTGGTCATCTTTTCTTAAAGATATTGAAATTAAATTCCATCCATCTTTTATAATATGTTTATACTATAATATATAATAAAAACATAATATTGTGTAATAGTTACACAAGTGTCATTACTTGGTAAAGGCTCTGAGGTGATGGTTCAGAATGGCGGGCTAATGGCACCCTACAGTTCCTTCCGCCTCACTTAGCACGACAAGCCATTCAGGTAAAGAGAGCCCTGCTTCCCACCTGCTCTCTCTTACTGGCCTTGTAGCCTGGTATAAGACCTAGCCTGTCTTCGCTTCCATTTCTGGATCTCTGAAATGGACACAAGAATATTGCAAAAGACGGCTGCGAGAAATAAAATAAACTCATGTTCTAGACCAGGACCTGGTAAGAAACTAGCACTTGGAAAGGTCAGAGATTCTCTGCAGTCTAAGTCAGTGACTGTGAACTGCGCAGACTGTTCAGCTGAGACCTGGTGTATTCGGGGCTGTTTGCCAAACACTTGTCAGCGATGCTTTCTGTGTTGTAGTCTCTGGTATTCATGCTGCAGCGGAGCTTCAGATTACCTAAGAACCCACATGAGGGGCCAGAAAGATGACTCACCTGGTAAGGCGCTGGCCACCAAGCCTGGTGACTTGTCTTTGAGCCCCAGAACCCATGTGATACAAGGAGAAAACCGACCCTTGCGAGTTGTCCTCTGACCTCCACACACTGTACCACATGTGGGCTTATGCACACAGACATAAATAAGTGCAACTTTAAAAAAAGAAAGAGAGAAAAAAGAGAAAGTGCATCAATTCCAGCCAGGTTAGCAGCTCATGTCTGTAATCCCAGCAGGAAACACACACAGGAAGGTTGTGGCAAGTTCAAAGCCAGCTTGGGCTACATAGTGAGTTCCAGGCCAGCCAGGGCTACATAGCAAAACCCCACCTCACCAATGAAGGAAGAAAGGAAAGCCATTTCTAAAGTGTTTCCTAGTTTTTATTGCTGTCCTTCTAAGGTGAAATTTTCAGTTACTTGATTATATTAGCTTTAATTTCTCACTATTGGGGAAAATACTAAAAAATATTTTTTCATTAGATAGGATTGACTTTTGAGAGGAGCACAAAGATTTTTGTAAAGTCTAGAAGACTCTTGTACTGCCTCTCAGACTGTATCTTATAGCAGTGTCTTTATAAATAGAGAGCTTTATTATTTAAGAAAAAAATATGATTCCTTTTACTAAGCCTAGATCTCTGCGGGGACTTTGAAAAGCACGTCGCCTTCCTGGGCCTTAGGACTTTGTCTTTCCTACAGATGCGGCGGGACCTGCAGCACTGGGACAGCGCTCTGCAGCTGGCGAAGCGCCTGGCCCCGGACCAGATACCCTTCATATCCAAGGAGTACGCCATCCAGCTGGAGTTCACGTACGTCCTTGCTCTTTCTTCTCATCAGTAGCTAATTGATGCATGTCTACAGTTCCAAACCCTCACTGATTAGAAGGCTATTCCTCAATAATGGCGGGGGGGGGGGTTGGGTTAATGAGAAATGAGCTTCAAGTTCTGCATCTTGATCTGAAGGCAACCCGGAAAGACTGGCATCCTCAGACAGACAGGAGGAAGCTCTCTTCTGCATTGGTTGGGACCTGGACATAGGAGGAGGCCTCCGAAGTGCACCCCACAGTAACACATTTTCTCCAGCAAGGTCATACCTCCTAGGAACACCACTCCCAAGCATATTCAAACCACCACACTAGGTTATTTATCAAAAGCAGAAAATGCAGGCTGGGAAGACAGCTGAGTTAAGAGCACTCCCACTGGACCCAGGTTTGGTTCCCAGCACCCATGCGGGCTGGCTCACAACGACCTGTAAGTCCAGCTCCAGGAGGTGTCTCACCTCTGCACTCTGCAGTTATCCACACACATGCGCGCATACTCACATACCCAATCACACATCATTTAAAATAATCTTTTTAAAAAAGAACCTTCTCATAGATGTATAGGCTGAGAAACCCAAGTCAGAGTCACCTGTGCCTGGGTAAGACTTGTTCTTGAATTTTTACACTATGGAAGGTTAAAGGATAGGAGAGAAAGAGCGTGTTCCCTTCCACCTTTGACTCATGGCTCCAGTGACTTAACGTTGCTACTTCCCGAATGCCTTCACAGCGGCAATTAAGTTCCAACACATGAAGGTCAGGAGCAGCTTCAACCTATAACTTAAAGGTGTAGAATTTTTCCTTTCATGAATAGAATTGCGTATGGACGAAAACTGAGGCAGTGGAGATCGCTGAGGCAGAGCTGACCTGAGGACAGTGGCCACTGCCTTCGTGACGCCGCAGGATGCATGGATCCAGGCCGGGGCTCCTCATAGCGTTGGGGTCCCCTGGTCTGCTTGAGTAATTTAGGACATTCTAGTATTCTTAACTGTGAAGTCATCTTGGCTGCCAATATTCTTCATTGGCAGACTGTATCTTTTTTTTAATTTCTGTGCTACATGAAAGCAATTTTAGAAGTATTCTGTTGTCAGCTTTAAATTAACGCCCAGCTATGGTCACTGCCCCAAAGCACACAGCTGCAGAGGGTGTAGTCATTTGTTTTCAGACATAAACTCATACAGGCACTGACACCACTGCAGCTGGCAGGTTTTCTTGATATTTACTAAGATATATTCCAAATTTTAAAATATTAGAATTTGAAAAAATGCTAGTCTGTGGTTATATTTACTTTTTTAAAAAAATTTGTATAATTCTGTATTATTTTCATACAACATATTCATGAGGGATTATTATGCCAAAACCATACTCTTTTATTTCTAATCTAATTCCTCAATTAGTACTTTTCTATTTGGGGACTGGAGAGATGCTCGGTGGTTAAAAGTACTTGCTGTTCTTCTAAAGGACTTGGGTTTGGTTCCCAGCACCCAAGGATCAGATTCCTCATCCAGCCTCCCCAGAAACCTACCCACATGTGGCACACACACACACACACACACACACACACAAATAAATCTTTAACATTTTCTGTGCTTCAGGTAAAAGCTCTTTGGATATATTTCTTCTTAGTCATCCTTGTTAAAAATTACCACGTTTTCCCCCTAACAAGTAAATGGAGAGAGAGCTTGCTCAGTGGTTAGGAATATGTACTGCTCTTGGTGAGGACCCAGGATCAGTTCCCAGCACCTGTCTCTGGCAGCTCATGCCCACTGTACCTCCAGTTCCAGGGGAGTCTGGAGCACCTAGTTCTGTGGTTCCCTACACGTACCCAGACACAGACACACACAAAAGTTTCAATTGTTTTAAAAGTTAAAGTATATATGCGGTGAACCCAGGTCTAGGATGTAATTAAGTGGCAAGGTTGATTGTTTTTTTAGCATGTAAATTAAAAATAAAAAAATGTTGTGGACAGTGGTGGCACACGCCTTTAAACCCAGCACTCAGGAGGCAGAGGCAGGTGGATCTCTGAGTTCGAGGACAGCCAGGGCTCCACAGAGAAACCCTGTCTCCAAAAGGAAGGGAAGGGGGAAGGGAGAGGAAGGAAGGGGAGTGGGAGGGGAGAGAAAAGAAAAGTCAGTATACCAAAATGGACATCCCAGAATCTTAGTACATTGCCCAAGAGAGCAGACACAGACATCCCTGGAAGCCGTTGGACCAGTCAGAAGACTGACTTCTATGCCTCTCTGGGATTTTTTTTTGTAGCGAACTCTCCCACTTTGCCTGACTTGAGTTAGCTCTGACTGGATCAGTCAGAGGCTAGCTCTGGCAGTGTCACATGACCGTGAGGCTGTTCGCGTGTGCTCTGACCCCTGACCTAACATAGCCAGCCCCTAACAGCTCAAAAGTGTCCCCGATAGTAACCTGAGTGTATGTTCTTATCAAGTACCCAAGTAGCCACCGCTGAACCCAACAGCCAAGGCTCTCCCTCAGGCATCTGCAACCCTGATTGTGTTAAAGCAGGGCCGGCCTGTCAAATCCTGAGAGGTTTAGCTTACACTAGTGAGCAAGATCCCTGTGAGGTGTTCAAAAGGAAGTGACAGTAAAGGGTGTGAGCTAAAAATAGAGGGTTCCAAAATCTTCATTTAGAGTCCCCTAATTGAGCAGGGTCCTGGGCAAGAGGCTAACTCTTCTTGTCAGGGGGCATCCCTAGGCGGGCTGATATAACCGAGCCCAAATTAGACATTCCTACTCGGGGAACTTGCCGAGTGGTAAGCCCTGGGCTGATGAAAGAAAGTCTTCAATCAGCCACACAGCTTCCCTTCCGCAGCTTTTCTTTCATCTGTCAGTAGATTCAGAAGCTGAGCGAGTCTCCCAGAGCCTGAATCGGTTGCCTAAGCTGATGAAGGAGCTCTGAGTGGATCTTAATGCTGTTTCAGAGCTAATTGACTCCAGCAAAGGGGGTGGTTGCTCCGAGGAAGACAGTTCAAATAAAATGTCCCATGCAAGTCACTGTACTGAGAAATGCAAATAAACAAGTGTCAGACCAGAGCCTCATAAACATTGATCGTTTGCAACCCCTTCTTTGCCTGAGAAGTTTTTATGCAGCCCTAAGTATATAGGTCTACAAAATAGAAATCAAATATTTGCTGTTAATTCATAAAGAAATATAGTTTTTTTAAACAGTTCTCTGGGACGAGCAATATGGTTCAGTGAGTAAAGTGCTTGCCGTGTAAACAAGAGGACCTGAGTTCGGAGCCCTTGCGCCATGTTTAACAACAACTGAAAAAAAAAGCCAGGCAGGGTAACCCTTGCCTGTAATCCCAGATGGGAGCTGGGGCATCCCAGCCAGCCGGTGAGCCCCAGGTGCAGTGAAAGATCCTATGGTTATTTTACTTGGCTTTGACAATTACTGGGGCTAACCCCTAATCTACTTTTCTAACTGCTGGCCTGGCCGCCTTCCCAGCAGTGTACCCCAGATAATTGCTGTTTCTCCTGACCATATGCTCGTGGTTTATCTTCCCCCATGGCACCTTCCCTCTCCTCCTCCTCCTCCTCCTCCTCTTCCACTCAACCAGGTAACTCCAAAACTCACCTGCCTCTAATCCCCCCAGTAATTGGCTGTAGCCATTTTTATTTAACCAAGAGTTTTAAATTAAGGAACAAGGTTTGCACAGCAAAAACTGGGAAACTTAAGAACCACTCGCAGGCCTAGCTAGACCTTCAGGTAGAGTTCAGCATTAGGTTACATAGCAACAGAGCAAGCGCCAGCAAGATCCTATCCCAAACCCGGTGGAGGGCCCGAGAGCGAGCCCCGCAGCTCAGAGTGCTTGCTGTTCCCGTGGAGGACGTCAGTAAGGTTCCCACACCCACGTGATGCTTTAACACAGTTCCGGGAGATCCGATGTCCTCCTCGAGCCCCTGGGTGTCAGGCACACATGCACACACAGATGAAGGCAACACTCAGACATATAAAGTAAAAACAATAACATTTTAAAAAGTAATGTGACAAACAACAGACAGATGGCTGACATCAGCCTCTGGCCTCTACATATACATACAAGGTCATGTGCATGTACACACATGCACACAATTCTTATATATACATACTATATATATATATATATATATATATATATATATATATACATATATACATATATATGATTATATATAATCTTACCACTTATTTAAAATGAAAGCAGATATGAATCCTAATAAAATATATGTCTATTTATTTTTACACAAAGAATGAAATTTTTCTGGACATTCCATACTGCAGGACATGATCATCATTACTGTTTTGATAGTGTGATCTCTAATGTCAAAGTTTCACATAAATACATAGTACAAATGTATGTTTAGGGCCAATTCAGAAATTGTTGGAAATTCTGTCCTAATCCTAAGCCAAAATTAAATGATTTCTTTTGTTAATGAAACTCCAGTCAACAACTCATAGACACCAATTTTGAAAATCAGACATTCTGCGTGGTGGCAGATGCCTTTAATCCCAGCACTTGGGAGGCAGAGGCAGGTGGATTTCTGAGTTTGAGGCCAGCCTGGTCTACAGAGTGAGTTCCAGGACAGCCAGGA
>NC_034602.1:56237150-56253670 GCF_900095145.1 Mus pahari
AAAAAAAAAAAAGAGGAAAATCAGACGTTCTAACACAATACAATGAATGATATGCTAATTTGATTCATACCTGCTGATGAATATGGTAGAAAAATGGTCAATGTTGTTTTCCACAGTTAGACCCTGATGAAGCTATAGTTAAGCCATAATAGTGCTGTAAGCACAGAAGACTATGTGTAGTGTAAATATGGCCAATTGTTACATCACTAGCTTTGGACCTGAGCCAGATCGCTTCAGGCAGCGCCAAGGCTGCAGTGACATCACAGGCTCTAAACATGAATGAGCCTGCCGTAAACACCTTAGATTCTCTATGTGATTGATTTTGAATTAATTTCCTTACTGCGTTTACTGTATCACATGCTTCTGTGAGCCCCATACTCAGCATGGGGTCATGAAGAAGCTGGTTGTAGATTTGCAAGCCTATGTTATTTTCAGTCTTGGGTACAGGAACCATGTCATTATTGTGTTCTGGATCCTCGGTATACTCAAAGACCATGTATCAAAGGGTGGTCTCCAGACTGACATCAGAGAGGTGGTAGGACTCTTAGGAGCTGGGGCCTGGTAGAAGGAAGTCAAGTCATTAGGGCATCCCCTGAACACTGCATTGGGTTCCTGGACCTCCCTCTTGCTCTGATTCTTGGCTACCATGAGGTAAACAGCTTGCTCTACCCTGTATTCTTGCCCAGTGTAACAGGCACGGGTCGAGTGACCATGGACTGAAACCTCTAAAAAGTGCCATCCAACAAAATAGGTTTATTTTCCTCAGCTATTTAACTCAACACACTAGCATGATTACATTATAGGTGATCCTTTAAATAAATCATGTATTTGTGTGTCTGTGTATGTGTGTGTGTGTGTGTGTGCGTGCGCGTGTGCACACACACGTGCACCTGTGCACATGCATGCATGCATGCATACATCGTATCGCATGAGGCTCAGAGAGCAACTTGCAGGCGTCACTTCCTTTTTACATGTGGGTCCCGGGAGTCAAACTGAGGTCAAGCATAGCAGTGAGAGCCTCAGCTGCTGAGCTCCACCCAGATCCTTGCAGTGCACACTCTTACAAATCGTGGGCATTTGGAAAAACTAGATCTCTATGACTATGTGATTGTCCTAAAGGAAATAATTAACTAACAGTGACCCATAAAATGCACCACAGAGCTCCTGAAAGGCCTAACATATTAGCTGGTAAGCACCTTAGGGCGTAGCACAGCCCAGAATGGTTTTAAAGTAGTGAGAGAAGAGTGTGCTGCCCTTTGAATGGATTCTGGAATCTGTGTTGAGCAGCATCTTTCCTGAGCGGTGTGGTGACAGAGTGTCTTTAAAGTTTGTGTGCGTAGCTAAAAGACTTAAATGTGGATTCACTGTGGTCTTTCTCTCTTTCAGAGGTGATTATGTAAACGCTCTGGCTCATTATGAGAAGGGCATCACCGGTGATAATAAGGTAACCTTGCTTAAATGCGAGATATGCCTAATGGTCCAGGAATGTGGTTTCTGTTTTGTTTTAAAATCCAGGTCTTATTTGCATTTAGTCATTCCGTTTCTACTAGGTGAGCCTAATTGTTCATTTTATTAACAATTTACAAGAATATACTTCAATCACTTTAAATTCACAAAACTAAAGATGGCAATATATTTTATCCATACATCTGTTTGCCATTACATCCTAGAAATGAGCTTCTAATTAAGACTAGAAGTAAAATTTTTATTTTATCTCATTTATAGGCCAATATCATTTAGTGAACAAATAGATGAGAAAGCCTGGTCCATCCTAAGAGATTTATATTAGATGCACCCAAGAGAACTGAAGGAGCCATGTGCTATGTCTGGGAAAGACCACGGGAGGAAGACCCAACTTTGCACACAATAGAACCAAGTTGATCTTTGCCTGTTGATTCCTTTAAAAAAAAAAAAAATCAAAAAAAAACAAAATAAATACATATGTGCCACAGGCTAACTATGATTTCATACAACTTTTGCTCTTATGAAGTTTCAGTGATCTCTTTGGGCTGGAGAGATGGCTCAGTGGTTAGGAGCATTGACTGCTCTTCCAGAGGTCCTAGTTTCAAGTCCTAGTTCCCACATGGTCACATTGTCCTTCACTCCAAGCACATGTGGTACACAGACACACATGCAAGCAAAATACTCATAACGAAGTAAAAATTTTATTAAAAAGTTATATATATGTATACACATGTATGTTTGTACATAAGTATTTATATGTGTATTTATATATATGTATATGCAGAGACCCTGCTGCAAACACGGAAAGTTTAAAGTTGTCTTTAATGACTTAAACAGTTCACACACATAATATAATCATACATAGTATAGAGATCTTCAATTGATTAATGATTCCCCCTTTTATTTTATTCATGGCATTTATGCTATAATAACCAGTATATTGTTTCTAGATGTAACTTTATACCAAGTGGTATAAAAAAAGGCATCCTCACAAGGAATTGCCAAGCTTTTCTCTTAAGTATAAAAGGCCAAAACCTCTGAGAAGAAACAAAGACTTTGTATTAGCTGTTTTTTGGGGTTTTTTTGTTGTTGTTGTTGTTGTTTGTTTTTGTTTTTGTTTGTTAATTTCAAAACTGTGAGAGTTTCTTAAAGTGGTAAATGTGAGCCGCAGCCATTGGCTGCTGAAGGACACCGCAGTAAACTAGGATTCGATGAGCTAGCATTTGCCTTGCTGTCACAGGAACACGATGAAGTGTGCCTAGCCGGAGTGGCTCAGATGTCCATTCGAATGGGGGACATCCGCAGAGGGGCTAACCAAGCTCTCAAGCACCCCAGCAGGGTCCTCAAAAGAGACTGTGGAGCCATTCTGGAGAACATGAAGGTACTCCTTTGTCTTTGTAAATACCCGAGCTCCAGTCAGAGCCATTCCAGTGGCCTAAGCACCTTTGTCATTGCAGCAATTTTCAGAAGCCGCCCAGTTGTACGAGAAGGGCCAATATTATGACAGAGCTGCCTCTGTCTACATCCGCTGCAAGAACTGGTAAGGGCTGGAAAGGGGTTTGTCGGGGCTCCTCTGCTGCCCACTCTCACTGGGTTCCGCCTGCCATCTCTGTAGTTCCTCTGTAGATGAGTTTGCACTCATAGTCACTTCCCAAAGAGCATGCTAAGCCAAATAAAGTATGGGAAAGACAAAGCCCCTATTTTCCTGGAAGAGTTAATGCACTCACCTTTACCCTCCTAACCCGCTTGGGGACGGGGACAGGGGGTCTGTGTCAGGAGAAGCAGCAGTTAAATCTGGATTGTGGCTAAGAGCCAAGATGTTTGCAAGAGTATAGCTGCACTTGAGGAGGAGAGCCGGCACTTGGTTGTGGGCAAGTCCTCCTGGTCAGAAATGGTGTTGATATCGTTCTCGACTCTGCATTTCTAGGGCAAAAGTTGGCGAACTTCTCCCTCATGTCTCCTCTCCTAAGATCCACTTGCAGTATGCCAAAGCCAAGGAGGCAGACGGGAGGTAGGTGTCTGTAAAAGCCTGAGAGTGCAAGCCAGGTAGGCCAGCCATGTGCATAGAAGGCAGGCAGAGAGGAGACACTTAGCACTGTCCTTCTCATGTGCAGGACCACACTGCAAACGCTTATAGCATGGCAGACCTGTATGTACCCAGGTTCAGTCTGGTCTCCTCTAAATGAGCCTAACTACTGAAGTTTTGGTACAGTATGGTACGAACATGGTAAGAAAAATGCCTTCAGCGTACTGATGGAGCAAAGAATAGATACAGGGATCCCTTACTGTTTAAGCCACAGTGCAATACTAAATATAGCAATGAAGAGGGACTATCTTAGATAAACTGAGAATTCCTACAACTTAATAGGTACAAGAATCTAAAACCGTGACTAGGAAAAGGCTGGGGACAAAAAGATTCAGGGGAGGAAATGTAGTTATGAACTGCACTCCTGAACACTGAAGTTCAGTCCCTGACAGTAACAAGGGGATGTCACCAGATTTCATGTTTATCTTTATTTTGAACTAACAACCATGCTATCAAAATGCTCTGGTTGTTTTAGCTGATGGAAGTGTAAATTTCTACAGCCCTTAAAAAGTGATTTCAGGGGCTGGAGAGATGGCTCAGTGGCTAAGAGCACTGACTGCACTTCCAGAGGTCCTGAGTTCCATTCCCAGCAACCATATGGTGGCTCACAACCATCTGTAATGGGATCGGATGCCCTCTTCTGGTGTGTCTGAAGACAGAGACAGTGAACTCATATAAATACAATAAATCTTTTTTTTTTAAGTACCTAAAAAAAAAAAGAAAAGGAAAGGAGAGAGAAGGGAGGAGAGAAGGAAGGAAGGAAGGAAGGAAGGAAGGAAGGAAGGAAGGAAGGAAGGAAGGAAGGAAGGAAGGAAGGAAGGTAGGAAGGTGATCAGAAGTGTCTGTTGAGAAGACACTCTTCATAGGTTAGTAATACCTTCCACTTTAGGAAAGCAACCTTAGGAAATAGATACAGATACACACTGAATGTCTTGTTAAAATTGGAAGAGCAAGCCAGGCAGTGGTGGTGTATACAGAGGCAGGCAGATTTCTGAGTTTGAGGCCGGCCTGGTCTATAGAGTGAGTTCCAGGACATCCAGGGCTACACAGAGAAACCCTATCTCAAAATAAATAAATAAATAAATAAATAAATAAATAAATAAATAAATAAATAAATAAAATTTAAAAAATAAATAAATAAAATTAAATAAAAAAATAAAAAAGGAAGAGCAGGATTAGTCTTGAGCGCCACCTAGAGGTGAACACGCAAAGATTTTGTATCTCCCTTCATGCCTATTACCGTGAAGCATTCTGTGATTTGTTTTCTAAAATAATTCCCACTTGAAAAATAGAAACACAGTAAAATGTAAACAAATTACATACTTTTAGTTCGTAGGAGAAAATAAAATTCATTATTGATCCTTTACCCTTCATTTATCTAACCCCTAAAGAAGGGTACATTTTAGTAGGGAGTTCCTGGTATTTGATTCTGAAGAAGAAAGAAGTTCAAGAAAACAGCAGCTGCTATCACCACAATAGAAACGTGTCCCCCACATTTGCTACCCCCCCAAAATGACAGCATCAAGAGAGCTAACATGAACCCCATTTCTCACAGGTACAAGGAAGCCGTGGTGGCATATGAAAATGCAAAACAATGGAACAGTGTCATCCGCATCTACCTGGACCACCTCAACAACCCCGAAAAGGCCGTGAGCATCGTCAGAGAGACCCAGTCTCTGGACGGAGCCAAGATGGTAGCCAGGTGACAGCACACCTGTTCATTTGGACCTTTAAAGTTGTAAAAGAAAGACCACCTCCCTCCTCATCAAATGTATACATTCTTTTTATGTTTTATTAGCCCAAGATGTTTTGAATGCAATGGCTGTTATGGTCAGCATAGAAGAATATGCCTGTCAGGTATAAATAGATAATGCAGAACTGCAGTTATGAGATACATTTACCTAGTTGAAAAAAATGGTTTTATAAGCCATGGTATTGGTTATGTTTCTCATTACTGTGATCAAGTACTTGACCAGAGCAACTTAAGGGAGGAAGGCTTTCTCTTGGCCCGCAATTCGTGAGCTCCCTGCCAATCATGGTGGGGGTAGGAGTCTGAGGAAACTGATTGGGTTGCATCCACAGTCAGGAAGCACAGAGGGATGGACGCTGGCCCCGCCTCACTTCCTCCTCTCACTTAGTCTGTGATCCCAGCCCATGGGACTAGTGCTGCCCACATTAGTGTGGGTCTTCACCCTTCAGTTCAACTTAGGAACTGCCTCAGACAGACATGCCTAAAAGTTTGCCCCCTGGGTGATTCTAGATCCTGTCAAGTGGATATTAATTACCACAGTCATACACTTGACATGAGAGTCAAGCTAACTAAAGTCATTGTCATAGGTTCTTTCTACAGCTTGGTGACTATGGGTCTGCCATCCAGTTTCTGGTCCTGTCCAAATGTAACCATGAAGCCTTCACCCTGGCTCAGCAGCACAACAAGATGGAAATCTACGCCGACATCATTGGTAAATGCCATTCTCTTCCCTACTTTCTCATAATATGTTATCACAGAAACCCTGATTCTTAGGCTCTATGCTCAGAAGGGTGTGCACACAGGCTCGCCTGTATAATCTATGCTGTGTAGACACAGATACACAGATATTACCTGCTGGCTAAAGGTAAGGGGGATTATTACTCATTTTGTCAGCTGCCCACACTAAAACTCTGTCCCCACTGAATAATGACCCTCGTCCCCAGCCTCTGATGACCATTATTTTACTTTCTCTTTATGAATTTGACTATTCCAAGTATCGCATGTAAGTAGGGTAATAAAATATTTGCCCTTTTGTGATTGCATGCATCTATAAATTGATAAGAGAAAAATTATTTCAGACTTCAAGGGAACACATCAGTGGGAAATCATTAGATAACTAGACAACATAAAGACCCTACACCAACAGGAAGGGCAGACAAAAGTAGTGTCAGACCTGGAGCTTAAGGCAGGAGGATAGGTTTGAGGCCAACTTGAGTTATAAGGCCCAATAATGGATGGATGGATGTATGGATAGATGGACGGACAGATGGATGGGTGGGTGGATGGATGGGTAGATGGGTGGATGGCTGGAAGGAAGGAAAGAACAGCAAGCTGGGTTGTGTTTACGTTGGGTATCTGATTTGGCGTGTGGTTGTTCTGAAGCCCTAGGTGGGTCATGGTTAAGGTTACACAGTGCTTCCTACTGTTTAATAACATGAGATTCAGAGTCTGAGAACAATAAGTTCTGAATGAATAACAGAAGATCATAGCCTATAAATTTTCATATAAGCCTCATCCTTTCCTCTCATGATTCCTTTTCTCAGTGAAACAAAGGCAAGACAGTATTTATATCTGAAGTAATTATGATAAATTTGCTTTGTAATGAAAATAACCAAGATGGTAGAACTGCTGTTCAATTCTGAAGGGTTTTTAGTCTCCTGGGTTTTTAAAGATTGGTTTGTTGAGTTTCATATGTATGTGTATGTGTGTATGTACACACAATAATGGGGGAAACAGAGCACACATGTAACTGTGTTTGGAGGCCAGAGGACAACCTTGTGAGTTGGTTCTCTCCTTCCACTTTGAGTAGATTTTGGGATTCAAACTCAGGTCCTCCAATGGGCACAGCAGTGTGCTTTCCCCTGCTGAGCTCTGTCACCTGCCCCAGACACCATTCATAGATAGCTTTTAGATTGGCAATGACAGGAAATCAGGTTCTACTCAGACATTGTACTCAGTGAGCGTCTGTTGTAGGTGCTGAAGACACAACTAATGAAGACTATCAGAGCATCGCCTTATATTTTGAAGGAGAAAAGAGACATTTTCAGGCTGGAAAATTCTTCTTACTGTGTGGCCAATATTCACGGGTTAGTATTTGCCAAGGAAACATCCCCCAAACACCACAGGAGTGATTCTAGATGCCAGAATGTTCCAGACACTGAGAAATATTCTAGATGCCAGAATGTTCCAGACACTGAGACTTGGAATCTCCGCGTCAGCTTCTGTTGGCATTGAAATCTCCTATACATACACAGACTCCCTACAGTCTCTCACCTCTGCCCCCACATAGTCTAAGTACCATCAGTGTAACCCCAAGCCAGGTTTCCCTGCATTCGGTGACATCGTGCACAGTGCTCCAGCCTCTAGTGCCTCTGCCTCTGAACCATCCTTTTGCTCCCCTAGTAGAGTTCACTTTGCCCAAGGCAGGCAGGGAGTACAGTGTCCAAAGAAGAGGCACTGGAGTTGAGGCGACCGTGAGCGAGCACTGGATCATCTGCATCTTGCATGAAGGAGCTGGCGCTGCTGCAGACTACAAACTGGCAAACTGCTGCCATTCAGGAGGCCGTGCCCCACAGGGCCCAATCACAGGGTCCTTCAAGAGAAACAGGAGTCTAAGTCTCCCCACTTCAGGGTACAGGCAAATACCTCACTGACCAAGGAGATCATGTCTGTGAGTGCAGCCCACAGGATGCCAGCTTGCCATTTTTAGATGTCCAGACTCCTTATCTGACACACAAGCTAATTCCCCACCGGCTGACCAGCCGGCCTGGGCATCCCACGATGGCCTCCAGCCGTTTCTGTGGAAGTAAGCCTCACTAGACACTTGCAGCAAGGCCTCTGCCAGCTTTACCCTCATCTGTTTCCTCGGTGACTACCCCAGACTTCTTTATTCTGCACATCTTTGTCCCTCTGTGACCTTCATGTCATCCCCCACACAACCATCTTTCCCCCTCAGAACACCTGAAACCAACTTCCCACATAGCCCTTTGTCTTGTGAGTTTCTTCTCAGGTGTGTGTTTACAAAAAGGACAGGACTGTGTGACTGGCTCCTGGCTCCTCAGAGTGCATCTAACAGAAAAGGGGAGCCATGTCAGGCTCCTCCTGCTGTTCTTCACAGACCCCAGCCCAGCCCATGAACAAGCGAGGATGCCGATAAATGTTAAATGAAGGGACTGAGGATTCAGCCCTAAGCATCTGTCTGGCTTCATGAGAGGCACACATAAGACAAAACAATGAATTAAATAATTAAATCTTCCCATGGAAAAGAACACATTTTACATTTTCTTTTTACCATAAATCAGAACTAGATTCTTCAGAAGGTTCTCTAGACCCTTCCGCTTTGAAAAACTAGACTCAGCCTTTGACGTAGATATGTCAGGGTGGTGGCAAATGCCGTAAATCTCAGCGTTAGGAGACAGAGGCAGGCAGGTCTCTGTGAGGTCACAGCTTGGTCTGCATAGCTCCTGGCCAGCCAGTGAAAGAGACACTGTCCCACAAAACCAGACCAAAGACCCAAGGCTGTGCAGACCCCTGGTTGAAATCAGAGCACTCACTCACTTCATCTGTTGAAAAGCTGACTTTCCCAGTGTGCAGGGCCTGACAAATTCTGGCTACTGTCCATCTCTCATTTTAGGCACTAAAGCACTTCCTGAAATGCCCAAGCTCAGAAGATAATGTGGCAATAGAAATGGCAATCGAAACTGTAAGTAAATTCAGAATCGAAACTTTGAAGCATGCCAGTAGTTTGTTGTTTGTTTGTGTCCTTGAAGGAGCCAGGAACGTAGTTCAGTTGGTGAGTGTATTCAGGAAGCCCTAGATTCAGTCCCCAGCACTGCTTGGTGGCATATGCCTGTACTCCCAGGAGGTGGAGAAAGATTCAGGATTATCCTCTGCTACATAGTGAGTTCAAGGCCAGCCTGGGTTATTTGAGACCCCTGTCTTAAAAACCAAACAGTAATGTCCAAATACATGGAAGATTTACCAAACTGGATAACAAACTCCTTCTAGCCCTTGTCAAACTGATGGCTGTCGACACACAATCCTTATTCATAGCCCCACCCTCTTTCCTAAATTGTTTTCAGGCAAACAAGTTTTAGCCTTTCCTATCAGGATTCACTATCCCGAGTCGTGAAGGACCTGAAGGTCGTCCTTTGGGTAGAACTTGCTTGTAGTAAATTTGACAAATGCTACTCCATTTCCCCTAAGCCCATGTCTGCAGCTTTCACACTGGGGAAGGGGAAGGTAACAGTGGATCCCAGCCAGCCTGGCTAAAATGGCAGCTTTGGGTGTAGTCAGAGACCCTGTCTCAGAAACATAAGGTGAAGGACAATAGAAGAACCTGATATTGCCATTGGCATGTGCCCACACACGTGCATATATATACACGTGCATATAGACACATGTGTATAAATACACACACATGCATATATGTACACACATGCATATATGTACACACATGCACATATACACACATGTGTATAAGGACACACACATGTGAATTTCTGAGTTCGAGGCCAGCCTGGTCTACAGAGTGAGTTCCAGGACAGCCAGGGCTACACAGAGAAACTCTGTCTCGAAAAACCAAAAACAAAAAAAACAAAAAAACACATGCATCTATATACACATGCATTTACAGAAACAGGTGTATATACACGCATGCATATACATGTATGCATACATACACACATGCATATACACACACACACACACACACACACACACACAAATGTTTGAGTTCAGATTCTCAGATTAAGATAGTGTTGTATCCCTAAAACTAGAATTATAAGACAGTTGTGACCTGTCTGATGTGGGTGCTAGGCTAAATTGTGTTTCATGTTGTTTACTCGGATCTTGTTAGGTTTTTTTTTGTTGTTTTTTTTTTTGTTGTTTTTTTGGTTAGATTTTTTTAATTCCATTTCCTTATCAGAAAGTTGTTTGATCTTCTACCCAGCCCCCACTCCCCATCCCTGCAGAGTTTAAGATGCAGAATTTGATGAAGTTTCTCTCTTGTGAAACAGGTGGGCCAGGCCAAAGATGAACTGCTAACCAATCAGCTGATAGACCACCTGATGGGGGAGAGCGATGGCATGCCAAAGGTACAGGAGGTTCTGCAGGGCGGGTGCCCAATTTGTCATGACTTGACACAATTATACAAGTGTCACCCTGAAAGTAGCCACAACCATGTTAGGAAGTGCTGTAAATGCCAGAGTGGTCCTGTGCGATAGCTGCCCCTCCCATGTAACAGTCCTCCCCCATGTAATAGTCCTCCCCATGTAACAGTCCTCCCCCATGTTACAGTCCTCCCCCATGTAACAGTACTCCCCTATATAATAGTCCTCCCCCATGTAACGGTCCTCCCCATGTAACAGTCCTCCCCACCCAGCTTTTTCTAAACTGTTAAAATTTTATTCTAGAAACTGTGTAAAATAATAATTGAAATTGTTGACTTAGCACTGAGCCCTAAAAACAAGTGTTTTATCCCTATTTTTAAAATTGTAGAATTACTATAAAGTCATCTTAAGTCACAGGTCAGACTAAAAGTGTCAGATGTCAGAATCCATGGTCTGTAAGTTACTGCAGGAGATCTGCCTTCCCCATCCTGGTGAGGACAGATGCCATGCCTGAGGAAGTGCCCCAAAGCCCTTTGTACTCCTCTGCCTGCATGTGCAAAGCCATCTGCTGTGACACTCTAGTCATTGCTGAAGAGAGACAGCAGTGCCCTCACCATGGGCAGGAGACCGAATCTCCGCACTCCTCACCTTTATCTTACAGTGACGTCATGGAGACCCAGAGGTGCTCAGTGACTTGACAAAAGGCACAGTCCTTTGCTGTCCCATACCCTCTCCCATTATGTCCACTAACCTTAGTAACTTGGATACCAGTCCCAAATACATAGCGAATAGCCTTGATTTGGAATCAAGGGGAAAGTGGTCACAGGGGATTATAAACAAAACAGACTTCCATGGGTGTTAAAATGTCCTGTTTTCCAGCCCAGGAGAGGCTGTGTGGAGCAGGCCTCCAGGAATAGAGTGTGGCTGGGTCACTTTGCTCCAGAGCCTAACTCTGTCCCTTTCTGTTCACCTTCCCATCCACAAAACTAGAACAGGGCAGCCCTGAAGGTTTAGCTCACAGTTAACACTCCCCCCCCACCCCTTTAGAAAAAGCACCTACACGTACTCAGCTTAGCAAATATTCCATGAGCCAACTCGCTGGCTTTTTAAAAGGTCACTTCTGTTTCTGGAAGCTCAATGTGGTTATGACTGAAAGAAACACAGTTACAGGTGTTTCTCTGCTTGGCTAATGAAGAAAGTGATATCTTGCTAATGATTTGTGCACCAGGACGCCAAGTACCTGTTCCGCTTGTACATGGCACTAAAACAGTACCGTGAAGCAGCCCGGACCGCCATCATCATCGCCAGAGAAGAGCAGTCTGCAGGTGTGTTCCTATCACTAACTGGTTCCTGAGGTGCTAGGGCTCAAGCCAGGACAGGCTTTACCACCAAGCTATGTCTCTAGCACAGGTCCCTGCTAAGTTTTCTACCTAAACAGGTACTGGAAGGAAGGCCAGTAAAGAGTAGCTGCTTCTAGCCTAGGCTGCCTGACTCCAGAGGACCAGCAGGTCCCGTTTTCTAGGATGCAGAGAAGGAAAAGTCATGCCCTAGCCCAAGGGATAGGAAGTAACTATACTGAAGCCCTTTGCTGGGCCGTTTCTTCTCTGCATGTGCACTCTGCCCTCCCCAACACCCCGACAGCATTCCCCTCAAACTGCATGTATTTGGCCTTCACACGTAGACGATGTTGGCTGTTATTATGGACCTGGCACTTCAGAACTACTTAGTGGAGTCTTGAGAATAGCTGCGTTCACTTGCGTGTTCTGTACATACTTATTGAGTAAGTCAGTGACCTTGTCTGGGATCGTCACTCATGTTTGTTTCTGCTCATGTTGATCCGACACCTGCTGTCTCTCAGATGCACACCAGGAACTCGGGACCCAGAGAGAACTGGGCCACAGCTCTGCCCTTGAGGTTCACGGTTAGAAGCAAGAGAAAGAAATTGAGTTCAGAATTGTTATTAAGGGTGACAAGTGCTGCAGTAGAGAAATCTGACCAGAGGGGCCCAGGGCCTCCTAAAGACAAGGTGTGGGCAGAGATGGAGGATGGAGCTGAGGATGATAAGAGCCTGGGGTAAAGGACCAGAGAGCAAGAGATGAGGCTGCTGCCTGCCCGGGAAGGTGCAGGCCAGCTCCAACATGGGTGTGAGCCTGTGCACAGGAACTTTGGCTGGATCACACTGCCTTTGGGGATGGGTGGGTGTGTGTGTGTGTGTGTGTGTGTGTGTGTGTGTGTGTGTCTGCTTTTGTGGTACTGGCGATTGCAGCCTCACTCATACTAGATAAACCTGCCACTGAGCTGTGACACCCACCCCCTTTGGAGGGTTGGTGTGTTGGCTTGGAGTAAGGCTTGAGATTTTGGAAACCCTGACATCCTGCTGAGGCTCCAGAGGAAAGTCAATCAGCACAGGGCTACAGAGTGTGGGGGCTCTAACCATGGGCCTGAGGAGGAGGCTGAACTTGAAGGACTCAGGACTCAGTGCACTTTGGGGGGAACCTCTAAGACACCAGCATTTTTTACCAGGGTGATTCACTGTCTGTTATTACCATCAACAAAATAGAAAAAAACTGTTAGTAACATGACTAATAGACATACCTGTAAGACAAGTGTCTTGTCTCCATCTTCCACGGTAATACCATTTTTTCTTTTTCCAAGGGAACTATCGAAATGCGCATGATGTTCTTTTCAGCATGTACGCAGAACTTAAAGCCCAGAAGATCAAGATCCCCTCCGAAATGGCCACCAACCTCATGATCCTGCACAGTTACATTCTCGTGAAGGTGAGACCAGGAGGGAGTGACAGGCATGGGCACTGCCTGCTGGGAGGTCTGCTCACACAGTGGGGCTTCACTCGGGGCCTCTGCAAGCATCAGGGCCGTTTCTTGCTGTCTCTGTTCTCAAGCAGTAAAAGCAACATGCAGGCCGGCTGCAGTGTGCTGTCCTTTCTCTCTCGGAGGACAGACGTAACGTACAGCAGTGACGGCTAAAAGGACAGCTGGCGGACCTGGCTGGTGGGGGTGGGGAGTTGAGGACACCAAATTCCAGTTACGAAGGGGAGGGGAGGAAGAAAGATGAGAGCAGATTTTGCTACGCACACTTTCCCATTTTGGGGGGCTTGTTATTGTTTTTCAGACAGGGTTTATGTAGGTCAGGCTGGCCTGTCTGTTACTAAGTGTATATTTTGTTTGGTTACTTTGGTTTTTATATTCTCTGTATGTGTATAGATGGGGACTGAGTCCAGGACCTCACACATAATAGACAACGCTACATAGGGTTTTCTTTTTGTTTTGTTATTATTAGCTTTAAGATAGCCACCCTGTTTATTCCTGGCTGGACTGGAACTTACCATGTAAACCAGGCTGGTTTTGAAACTGTGGCAATCTTCTTGCCTCTGCGTCCCCATTACCAGTACTAGGGTTACAAGAGTGTAATTTATTTCAGATTCACGTTAAGAGTGGAGACCATATGAAGGGGGCGCGCATGCTCATTCGGGTGGCCAACAATATCAGCAAGTTCCCATCGCGTAAGTACTGTCTCCACGGGGCTCTGTGCACACCTCAGGCCTCAGACAGCACTTCCCCAACCAGGCATGTTCACAGTTCCCCGTGTGGTGACATCATTTATCCCCATGATTCCAGGTAGTAGGCTGGGGTTCCTAAGACCACCCCAAAATTTGACACTTGTCCCAGAACGGCAATCTGGCTGAGCACATTAGTGTGGTAGCTAAGGTCTAAGTCAGCAGAACGAGGTGCCTAGGGCAAAGCCTAAAGAAAACCAAGTGCAGGCAGAAGCCTTTCAGAGTCCCCTCTGGGAACAATCACACAGAGCCTAAGTCATACCTCCCCCAGAGCAAGTCGGGACACTAAGTCTGAAGTGTGCACCTGGAGTGCATTACATTCACAGCCTAGCCGGCTGGCCACACAAGAACCTCCTGCCTGGCATGCTCTCACTGCCAGAAAGAGAGGAACCAGCACATGTATACATGGCAGAAAGAGAGGAACCAACACGTGTATACATGGGTACCTCAAGCCCCTCACCAGTCCTGGAAATGGGGAACTGCCCAAAGCTAAGGTCCCAGAGGCAGGCTCACAGCCCAGTGTTTAAGGTAACTGGCTCTGGACTTGAGTGTACATGTAGCTCCTGTTTTTATTTTATAGTAAGTAAGCCAGGGCAAAGGGAGGTAAAGCACCCAAGATCACATTGGTACCTCATGTTTCCAAGCCTAGTAGGACATGGCTTCAGGGAAAGGTCCCTTTCTCCTGGAAGGACTGTCACTAAACATTCTTAAATGAACAGACTTCATCACACAATGTGACAGGTGTCAACAAACTTGCTGTAAAGAACTAGATGTTAAACATCTAAGCCATTTGATCTGTCACAACTACTTAACTGCCATTTGGAGTGAATAGGATGTAAGTGAATACGTGGGGCTGGGTTCTAACAGAACTTTAATTTCTGGATGCAGATATCTGAACTGCACTTAACATATCACAAAATACCTTGGTATTTCCTTCAACCATTTAAAACTGTAAAAACCATTCTTTTTTTTTTTGGGGGGGGGGGTTCGAGACAGGGTTTCTCTGTGTAGCCCTGGCTACACAGGAACTCACTTTGTAGACCAGGCTGGCCTCAAACTCAGAAATCCGCCTGCCTCTGCCTCTGCCTCCCGAGTGCTGGGATTAAAGGCGTGCGCCACCACGCCCGGCACTGTAAAAACCATTCTTAGTTCATGGGTCATACATAAGTCTAGAGGGTCAGAGTTACCTCCCTGGTGTCTTTTGTTTTTGAGATATCTCATGTAGCACAGACTAGCATGCACTCAGCTGCTGTCCGCTCTTGCTGTCTCGCAGACATCGTGCCTATCCTGACATCTACTGTGATTGAGTGTCACAGGGCAGGCCTGAAGCACTCTGCCTTCAGCTTTGCAGCTATGCTGATGAGACCTGAATACCGCAACAAAATCGATGCCAAGTACAAAAAGAAAATCGAGGCGATGGTCAGGTGAGCGAACACAGCCATTTCTACCGTCCAATCACAGCTTCAGGGGGAGCTTTAGATGGGGCTTCTAATTTACACATTCTTCATAAAAAAGTGGGGAGTGGTGGGGATAGAGCTAGTCAACAACAGCACTTTAATTTTAAAAACAGAATCAGCTTTAAAACAGTCCTTTGAACTACACTTACATCAAGTGCTCCAAAGCTACATGTGGCTCACAGCCACCATACTGAATGGTAAAGAATTAGGACAAGCTCAATGGCCTGAAAAGGTCTATTTAACATCACTGGGCAACCTTTACCACAATCACACACAAGACACAGAGGGAAAAGCCCACATTTGCCACACTCGCCCACCAGCGAGGAGACATTCATGCCTGCCTGTGCTGCCCTGTGCAGTGGCTGGAAATGCCAGCTGGATCTGGCCAGGTTCAAGAGTGCTTCTTCTTCCTGGGATCTGGCTCTGGCTGCCAAATATCCGGGAAGTATTTGAGCCTGTTTAAAAAAAAAAAAAATATATATATATATATATATATATATAGCTCTTTCTAGACAGCGCTTTTTCTCTTCTCGCCACATTACAAGGAATCAAGTGGTATTTGTAATGCTTTCCCCAGGAGACCGGACACTTCTGAGTCAGAAGAGCCCACCACCCCATGTCCATTCTGCCAGTTTCTTCTCCCGGAATGTGAGCTCCTCTGTCCCGGCTGTAAAAACAACATTCCCTACTGCATAGCAACAGTAAGTTTCTCTGTGATAATGTCCCCTTTCCACTTGAATACTTACTTGATGTGCCAATGTTGTCTTCACTTTCAATACTCTCTTCTGACTCATTTTTCAGAACACTTAGCATGAAAATCCATGGTCAACAGAGGTGAAGTTCAGAGCACACAGGCCCAGGGGCATTCTGTGGTGTTTATAACTGGTAGCTGACTTTTACCATTAAGGCATCAGGCAGTTGATTATGGCACACACCTTTAATCCCAGAACTTGGAGGCAGAGAGGCAGGCAAATCTCTGAGTTCCAAGACAGCCAGAGCTACACAGAGAAACACTGTCTTAGCCTAACTGTTCCAAGACAGCCAGAGCTACACAGAGAAATACTGTCTTAACCTA
>NC_034602.1:56254010-56267414 GCF_900095145.1 Mus pahari
TAACTGTTCCAAGACAGCCAGAGCTACACAGAGAAACACTGTCTTAGCCTAACTGTTCCAAGACAGCCAGAGCTACACAGAGAAATACTGTCGTCTTAGCCTAACAACCGTTCCAAGACAGCCTGAGCTACACAGAGAAATACTGTCTTAACCTAACAACTGTTCCAAGACAGCCAGAGCTACACAGAGAAATACTGTCTTAACCTAACTGTTCCAAGACCCATTATCAGAAAACTAAAATGTCCAACTAAATGTTCATCCCTTGGCTTAAGTAAGCTATATTTTGAAGGAATATAAATTCACACATTGAAGGAAAAAGTCAAAGCTTATTCCATCTTTTAACATGAGCCTGCTAAGTCAAACTCAGCTATAGCCCTTTGGCTGCATCTTTCTAAGACAGTTACCAGCAGTATGAAGTACCAATGATGTCCTGAGTCAGAAGCCTGTCTCCGGCTGTGGTTTGTCTCAGAGATGACAGACTTTACTCTTAAATGTTCCCAGGGCCGACACATGCTGAAAGACGACTGGACAATGTGCCCACATTGTGGCTTCCCTGCTCTGTACTCAGAATTCAAGATGTAAGTAATACAGTCCCAGGACCGACTGCAAAGGAATCCAGAAACAGGACCTTTTTGTACTGCCACTCCCTTGCTTTGAGGGCCCCTCACCCCATATCCCTAAAGATCCCAAGGACCTTCCGTGACCTGAGAGCATTTTCTCCTCTTGTCCATCTTCAGTTGACATGTTAAGAGATGTAGGGAGAAGGTGGAAGATTTTTCCCATTAGCTTAACCGAAAGATAAAGACGTGTTAATTATATATTTCACTTACTCTGCATTTATCTCCCCCAAACAGCTTACTAAACAGTGAAAGCACGTGTCCCATGTGTTCAGAAAGATTAAACTCCAGTCAACTGAAAAAAATTACAGACTGCTCGCAGTACCTCCGGACAGAGACGGAATAGTGAGCGGAGAGCCCAGGTGAAGGCCCCGCCGTGTGCTCTCCTCCCAGGCCCAGAAGCCCCAGTACTACACGGCTTCATTCTTCATGTTCAAATGGACTCCTTTTTGTGTACCATGTAATTGTCAAAGTCCAACGGTGCCAACAGGCCTTTTCTTTATGTAATAAGGCTTTCCAGGTGGCAACACAGCATCATGGATTCTAACTAGAATGTATTTGATCAAACTAAAGGAGTTATTTTTAATCAGCCCCTCCCTTACAACTAGAGCCAGCTTCCTTTAAATGGGAGCTTTTCGGTTGACTATACAAAGTTAGACTTCCAGAGATTTTTGACATCTGTTTCTTTTCCTAAGTCTCACTTTGACCACACAAAGCTACACACATACTCCTCCCACTCATTCCAGTGACAAGGATTTTTGCAAGAGGGAGTGGAGGGACCCTAACCTGGAATTCCCTAAAATGGAATTCTAGGTCATGGTCACACACGCAGGCTTGGAGCCAGCTCCAGCCTATTTGTCTCTTCTAGCTTCTGTGCTGCCTCGAAGACTCGGCCCTTTTGCTGTTCTTGAACGGTGGAACTGTTCTCACAGGGGCTGTAGCATAAAATGTGTTTCCTAGTGTATCTTTCTGGCTCAGTGAGTGTAAAGCAGGGCAGAGCATCTTTTGTGTCCTTGTCGGCCATTTGTACATGTCTCAAAGTTCTTAGTCCAGTTTACAACTAGATTGCCTTCATAAGAGTCGATGTAAGTTTTATGATGTAATACTTGCAAATATTTTTTGTGGGCTTTTCACTTTCTTGCTATCTTCCCAACACACAAAAATATCAAACTCAGGTCATCAGGGCCCCTTTACCCAATGAGCTATTTTACAGGTTTTGAAAGCAGGTTTCACTCTAAATCAGGCTGGCCTTGGCTGTAGTGGTCCTCCTGCTCTGCAGGTTCAAGATCGCAGGCTTATGACACCACGCATCATCACTTTTTTATTAGGATGTTTTGTTTTCTTTTTTTCAGAAGGGCCCCCAATCTAGTTTGTCTTTTCTTAGTTTTCTGAATATTCAATTTGTCAAATGAATTGTGTGAACTGATAGTAAAAGTTCCCCCACTTTACTCCAGTCCTTTATCCCATTTATATTGATTTTTGAGTGCTAAAATCAACTTTTATTTGGGGGATGAACTCAGCTCACCATGGCGTGGTTTCCAGCTGCCCCTGGCTCGTGGGCTTACCCTAGGTGCACACACAGGGAGGCCCTGACTCTAACCCGACACATTTCTCTTTCAAAAGACAGCAGCCCCCAGCTGCTTTCCAAAATCTTGGGGAATTGGTTGCTTATTGTATTCTGTCCCAACTTTACAGCTCTATCTGTGGAAGATAAATGTGTATCCATGTTAATGGATCCTGCCCTGCATCAATGTAAGATACATTTTAGAAACCTAAACTGTGTCACATCAGAACTCCTTGAAGCCATGTCTTCAGTAGGCTGGGATTATGCACTGTCATGATGCTGTCTCCTTATACAGTGACCACTGTTGAAGGTATTGCTCCCTGGCTGAGAAGGAACCTCTAATTTCAGAAAAAACATGTTCTCTCTAGCCTGCCAAGCAGCCTCGACATTTTCAAATCCCTCACAGTAAGGTGACTCATAAGATAGCAACGTCTCAGTGGCATGCTATGTAGCTCTCGGCAGGAAGCTCAATACTGTCTGTCTGAAAGTCCAAGGAAATGAGCAGGAAATCAGATCTTTCACCAGGCAGGCCATTTTACCTGAGACCTGTCTAAATGTTCTGTTTGTCCCTTCCTTAGACAGTGATCCCAGTAGATGGCACCTCCCCTGGGAAAGCTGTGTCCACCCCTGGGAGAATGATTCTCCTTGGATACAAAAACATGAACCAGGCCAGCATATTCACCTTCTGCAGTGACACACAGTGACACGATCTGCTGTTTACTCAAATTTGTATATTTCCTCTTCAAAGTCCTATATATTCTATGCTCTGTACTATTAATAGTATATGAATTGTAAATACTAAGTTTTTTAAACAACTTTTATATTTAAGTATCTCCTTTAAAATAAAATTGTTGACTAGATACATGTAACATTTTTCTGGATTTGGATACAGAGAAAGACATGAAGAAGGTAGCTTGGCCAGGGCAGACAGAACACTGCACAAAGTCTGAAACAGGAAGGGCATGAAGCAGAGTCTGTTCCTTTAACCAAAACACCAAAGACAAGCCATCCTTTAAAAATGATAACACTCAGTGTCTATCCGCTCATTCAGTTGCACACAAGTGTAAAGTTTATCAGTTGGTTTCCTCAAACATATACATTACCTCTTACCTTCCTGGAGTTGAAGATTCAAGTACCACACTCACTTGCAAGAAATCTGTACTTCATTTTTTGCCATGACCTAGGTCCAATGTCACCAAAGCTTGAATAGCCAACAGACATGAGTCAACTGAATCATGTGATTAGCCTTTATATACAATAACAGCTGAGCACTAACAGTAGTGCTTAGGGGCCTAAGTGCCAGTAATGTTTGCTGTTATCTTACCATCCCACCATCATGACTCCTGCTCTATCAGCTGTCTTAGGGGCTCACCAGAAGCCTGGTCTCTCTAAGCAATTCCACTGAATAAAAACCTCACCAGTGCCAAGCCACCTCCTCACCGCACTGGGGAATCCCAGCAACCCGGCATGGGGAAGACAAGCAGGCTGTGTTCTGAGATTCAGCCTTCCCGTGTGAGCACACTCCTCCCAGAACTCCAGGAAGATACTCAATCCTGGTGTATATCAAGTCTACTCATTTAAAATAACCCCAAGAGGTCAAGAAATAAAATGTATCGAAAGGGACTACAGGAAATTGTCTGTGAGAGGCAGCCATCTAAATGGCCATGACTCTGCTCTCCACAGGTCACGCCAGGAGCTGCGAGGAGACTCAATCCCAACACAGACATATGGGTCCTCCTCCCACTCCCACCTTCCTCTCCCTGCACCCTACTTCATGTTTAGGGGCTTCAAGGAGGAACCCGACAGACTCCTGCTGCTGTCCTCCTGTATTAAACAGCATATTTACAGTTTCTAAACTTTTATTATTTTACAACTTTTTCCCAGCATTTAAATTATAAGTGAACTGAGTGAGCCAGCACTGTGTTTTGTTCTGAAGGCAAGCCTTCAAGTCCTTTCCTGGAATGCATATCCAGCAGAGGGAAACACGACTTTTTGGTCCCAAAGTAAGAGAAATGGAAAAATATGCACTCAAAAACCATCTATATCCTCTGGGTGAGAAAGCCTTCACTGCAGCAGGCAAATTTCAGCACAGAAGAGAGGGGCAAGACTCAGTAGCTCAGGTTTAAGGCAGTGTTTTATTTCCATAATAACCGACCGACCTCCACGAAACACATCTTTCACATTGGTTAATACACTTTCAATGTCTCCAGGACTTCTGTTTCTCCTCCCAACAAGGCCATGAGAACTCAAAAAGACAGAGCTTGGCCCTTCCTTTATAATCGTTTTGGCGTATACCTCACAGAGGCAGCATAGACCTCTGAGCACTTTCTGATTTAAAAAGAACTAAACACCGAAAGGCCGGGTTACGGCCACGGCCCAGGGTCCCTCACAAGCACAGTTCTAGATACAATCTGGAATCCCAGTAGGGCTTATAGACACCACCACAGGACAGCATCTCCCGGCCAGAATGAGCCTGTGGGTCTGACCCAACCTACACGTCACTACTGGTTTCAACCTGATGGCTAAGACTGCATGGGGACAGGAATGTGGAGCAGTCCCACGTCTGCACACCTGGACTAGCCAAGTGGCGTCTCAGACTACCCACAGCAGCAATGTGGTCAGGGCAAGGGGATGCTGGGAATTTGAGCTCTGACCCTTCACCTGCAGAACTGCGATTCACAGAGTTAGTAAGAACTGCTGAATACTGTAATCCAACCAAATTAATAAGGAAAGTAATATACAACATAATATTCTGCTACTCAAGATGACAAAAGTGACCCATGCGTTACATGGATATCTGACTCCTGATGCACGCTTTGCAAAATACCTGATAATACACCAAGAATACTCGGCTTCAGGTGGCAGCTGCTTTGGATTAAGATTTACAGAATTTCACCATAAAATAACTACTATGTTTAAAAAAAAAAATTCAGCATTGGTCCTCTAAAGGCCATTAGGATAAACTTAAGCTACAAAAGATGCCTCAGTCCCACTGCGCCCTGCTTGCTATGGTTAACTAAACTCTGACTCCAATGCCTGTGTACTTTCTAGTTTTGATTCTACACAGTCACTTTGAAGCCCAGCAATCTAACAGCTGGCAGGATCACTGCAGGGCTGGAACAGTCCTACCCACCTCTATAAGAGGTGAATGAGAGCTGGCTAGTTAGTCCTTCTAGCTGTACCGTCCTTTATAATGGGACCACCAGCCACCCGCTGTGCTGCACCAAACCTGTTACTCTGGCAAAGGGTAAGGCTTTCAGTCTCTAGACCAGCCGGACTAGTCGAGAGGGTAAGTTAAAAGCAGTTATTGGTACTAAACAATGGTTTCATTTCTTCCAATTTTTTCCTTTTCCTTTTCCTTTTTTGGACTCCTTTTCTTTTTCTGATTTTGAAGGCTTTGAAGATCTTGTCTTTTTCTGCTGGAGGAAACACAACAGTTAATATACTGCTGAGTAAATGACACGCCAACAGAATCTTTCCCTACAATTTAATTAGAAAAGCGAGGTCACAATATCTACTGCTGCCTCTGAGAAGCGACAAGCAAGCTCTCGTCCTGAAAGGCAAGAGCACAGGGGAGCTCAGGTCTAGAGCTAAGGTGCACCCCGTGTGAGCCAACCTCCTGGATTCAGAACACAGTGTACTTAGGGAAGCCAGAACAAACAAGGGTGACTTACAAACATGGCAATTTCTACATGAGGAACTTCCCTTTCTCTTACTCTCCACAAGACATCTAAGCACACTCATTTTGTGAAGAGAAAGAAAGCCAATTCAACTGCAAAGTGCCTCTGTCTCCACAGGCGTGCCACAGAGGAAGACCGAGGGAAAGGCAGAGGAGGCTGTGCCCGGTCTCAGGACTCCATGCCCCATCTAACCTTTACTAGCAAAAGACAAAACAAGCCTTAATCTGAGAAATTTTTATAGACAATTTGATGGCCTATAAAACCCGAGAAACAGCAGTGGACAAGAGGTTTAAATTGTTCTGTTTATGCTGTAGAAATGCACCCGTGGCTTAAATCACACTAATGGCCAGGTATAACCAGTGCCCTCTGGGCAGCTGAGGTGACTCAGAGGACAAAGTACTGTTTGCACCAGCTTCAGAGCCTAAGCTCAGATCCTCAACAGTCACATCACAGCCAGCACACATCTATAACCTCAGTGCCAGGGACATGGGAACACGCGCAGACAGTCCTGAGGACTTGCTGGCTAGCTACCTAGCCAAAGCAGCAAGCTCCGGGTTCACTGAAAGGCTCCGTCTCAAACACTAAGTAGACAAAAATAGAGGGACACTTGACCTCTAGGTCCCACATGTGTTTGAACACACACATGCACACACTCACACACATGCACTCTTCCTATAGAACTATGATGGCCATAACTTCACTTTTTAAAAAAAATGAAACCTATCCTGTCACCTTCAATTAAAATGAGCAAGACATATTGTATTTCCAGCTCACCATGCTACCTGCAGAACAGGCCTTATTTTCACACAGCACTTTACACAGAAGAGGTATCCCGCCCACAGCTGAATGCACTACCTTGATCATGGCGTCAGTCTCCACTGCATCCTGCTCTTTCTCAGACTGAACGTCATCTTCCTGTAACTCCTCACTGTACTCAGAATCCAGTGCTGGGCCTGTGCTGAGCCTCGATGTCTTTACTACCTGAAGTGAGTATGGGGTCAGGTGGGCCTCCTTATTGTAGGCTCTTGTGAAGGCGGCTTTCACCTAAACAAGGAGAGAAGAGGCTACCCTGAGGGCTGGACAACTGCTTAACATCAGGTAAGTCCAAGTTTTGAGAAGCCTGGGAAAACCCTTTAAATTATTTGCAAACTAGATACATACCTAATAGAAATACAAGTATATTCACTCTCCTCTAGAGACATTCTGTGTATGAGTGTTCCTAGAGATCGTGTACAGTAAGAGATCTTGTGTACACTAAGCAACCGCAGCCTCACTAAGCTACATCTCCATTTGTTTTTATTTCAGTTGAGAAGTTTGAGCCCACAGCTCAAGGAAAAAAAAAAAAAAAAGATTAAGAATCAATGGTTCAGCAGAGTGGCTGGCACACCTCTTGAGTCCCAGCACTCAGGAGGCAGAGGCAGATGGATCTCTGAGTTCAAGGCTAGCCAGGTTTACAGAACAAGTTTCAGGACAGCCAGGGCTACACAGAGAAACCCTGTCTCAAAAAAAAAAGCAAAAACAAAAACAATCAGTGGTTAGTTAGTCTATGAATCAAAAATTAAGTCAAAAAGAGCTCACTCTAAGATTCCAGTTGGTCTTGACTCAAACCATGGCGGCTGGCACACAAGGCAGCAGCACATGCCTGTGACCCCAGCAACCTGAGGCTGAAGGTCAGCCTGGGTGACTTGTGAGCTGGAGAGAGACTCAGCAGTGGAGTACATGTCTGGTTTGCAGAAGGTACTAGGATCCATCTCTAGTTCTGGGAAAAGAAAACCAGCCTGTTCATCTTTACTCTGGTACAGTGGTTGCTTCGGAGTACTAAGTAACTTTAATAACCTCAACTTCAAGCTTCAAAACGCAGCCCACATCCCGACAAGGAATGTCTACTATAACAGTAAACGGAGGCCATTAAGCCAGGTAAAAATCTCGAGAGGACAAGTGACACACTGAGAGTGTCCTCTCCGACTACATCCATGTGTGAGGAGTGAGGCTCCAGCACGTGTCATGTCACATCACTGGATGCTCACCACAGACAGACTGCCATGGACGAACACCAAGAACAAACACTGGGTCAGCAGGTAGACTAAGAAAGGAAATGTGGCACACGGTTACAGTCCTAGAAGCAGGAGAATTAGGAGTTCAAGGCCAGCCTGGTAAAAGAAAAACTTATGAACTCCCTCGGGCTGTGAACAGTCTTACTTTTATCCCTCTACCACTGCCTCACGCTCACCCTCAGCTCACCCCACTGCCCATCAAGAACACGTGTGCACTCAGAGATCACACTTATCCTCTTGTTTTTGCCGATAAAGAACACGTGTGCACTCGGAGCTCACACTTACCCTCTTGCTTTTGCACTCAAGCGAAAAACACAAAGGCAGCATGGGATCTCAGTCTTCTCTGACCACTGTCCAGGAAGGTACCACTCAGGGAGGAGGGACAAACTGTCTACAGTCCCCAGCACATCCCTCAAGCACTGCTAGCACAGCATGGTCATTTCCAAGGGACCGTGCATCTTACCTTGGGATCCAGCTTGGAAAAGGCACTGGGTTTGCCCCCCCAGCTGCTAACTTCCATGATGTTCTCGAAATCTTCTTTCATCAAATAGTATGTGTCCATAAGTGTGACAACATGCTGAACCCCTTCTACCCCTTGTGAGGTCAAGGGTCGTACAAGTGCATCTCTGATGTGTGACAGGTAATCCATGTTCACTGTCCTTTTGCTGGAGTAAGTTCTGAAACAAACAGAAGGACACAAATGTTTATTTTTTAAATCATGTGAGTGGCGCCCTATCTCCCAAATTTCCCATATTAGATCATCAACACCAGTGAATCAGGCACAGTTCAAGTTTTTCTCTTTTAAGATGTAGTCATTTTATACCATGTAAGTTATTTCACAGGTCCTTTTAATGAATACTATTTTCTCCTAGGAGAACAGCTCTTAGGGCAGCCAAATGGCTCAGGGGTAAGGCACTTGTCATGCAAGCCTGGTGACCTGAGTTGCATACCTATCCCACAAATGGACCTTCACAAGCACACACGCGAACACACATAGTAGGTAACACTAGCAGAACACTGATTTCAAAATGAGTCACTGAAAAAGACACTTTCGCACCACTCAATCAATGGAAATGGAAATGGACTGAAATATAAAAAGTATTTCAGCCAAGTATGATGGTGCATGCTTTTAATCCCAGCACTCTGAAAGAAGGGGCAGGAAGAGCTGTCAGTCCAAGGCCAGTTTGGTCTACATAAAGAGCTCTAGGCTACACAAGGTTACAGAGTGAAAGTGTGTGTGTGTGTGTGTGTGTGTGTGTGTGTGTGTGTGTGTGTGTGTGTGTGAGAGAGAGAGAGGGAGTGTGTGTGTGTGTGTGTGTGTGTGTGTGTGTGTGTGTGTGGGGGGGTGTGTGTGTGTGTGTGAGAGAGAGAGGGGGGGGGGGAAAGAGAGAAAGAGAGACAGGAGAGAGAGAGAGAAAGACCCTGTAAACTGGACATGCGCTTCTGTGCCCAACATAACCTGCTGATGCAAGCCTGGCAGTGTTCAGTGGGACACCCAGCACTCCTCATCACTGTGCTCAAAGGCAGTTTTCTACTTCTTTGCTCTGTGACTGGAAAGCAAACACGATGCTAACTTCCATCTTACTCTAACATCCCAACAATTACATCCCTGTGTTCACCCTTACCATAGCCAAATACACCGTTCCCAGTCCAAACTATTAAAGGCATCAGGAAACTGCAGTGAGATTTCCTTTGACATATGTCATTCCAGTACAAGTGAGTGTGTAATATCTTTCGGTTTCTGATTGTAAAAGACACAATTGTATAAAACTGCCTCCCTTGTACTTCCTCATGCCAATGCTCTCAATCTTCCCATCTAAAGGTTTTCCCTGACTCCAAGAACATGCCTGCAGAGCTGGGCAATGGTTGGTGCCACCCAGAAGCAGGGAAGCAGACTCTGGGCTGCTGAGAGCTAGTAGAATGTTATCAAGAAATAACTTTCTGGTGGCACATCCCTTTAATCCCAGAACTCCAGAGACAGTAGGAGGCAGATCTCTATGAGTTCAAGGCCCGCCTAATCTACATAGCAAGTTCCAATCCAGCCAGGGCTATATAAAGGGGAAAAAAAAAAAAATTAAATGACTCTTTAATACAAAATAAATAAATAAATAAATAAATAATATTTTTCCCTTCCTAATACTGTCACTCCTGTAAAAATAACTGAGCAAAAATAATATTTCTAATGGTAACTACTATCTTTTCTAATTGCTTCTGGCTTCAAGTCTGGCAATTTAATGTCTGGGTACTTTAAGCTTGGGGGACCACAGGCTGAGTGTGGAAGCAACACCTAGCAAGTTCAACACAGCCCAGTGGCTCCTCCATCCGCCATGTTACAGAGCAGCCCCTTCAGATCTCCATGACACTGACATACATGGTAGCTTCTACTTTACAAAGACCTGGTGACTCCACTGAGCCCACCCAGGTAACCCCTCAGGGAGACAATAAATGTGTGGCCATTCTGTGTAGAGCAGCAACAGACACTAGGAGTGGAATAGAAGGCTGTTGCCAAGATCTAGGAAGAGGAACTTTAGTAAGGACTAGAATTTCACAGGACAGGAATGGCCTCAGCTTTACCCAGGGACCAGGGCAGAGCTGGATCAATCGGTAACATTCTGGGATCCAGAAACGGACATAAGATTCTTACAGCCTTCTTGGTTATAAGCCTTGACATTTTATCATTTTATAAACTTTAACAAAGTGTGACAAACTCACATACTTCTTACTTTCTCATCACGTTCACGTGTGTCCACTTTCATTACCCAAGCGGCGGTCTCCTGTTACATGCCGACCTGTGTTCCCTACCTCAGATCACTAGGTCGGCTTTCTAGTAAAACTCGTAAAAAACTAACTCATTTCTTTAGGAATACTTCAGTTTTTCATATTAACTATTCTGAAGCAGGGAAGATATTCCACTAAAAACAGACATACTTCCGTAACAACAAACGCCAGCAGACCTCAGATGTACACACACTTAAAATTTATCAGTCTCCAATCAAAAGGCAAATGCGTCCTGGCTGCTTCTAAACCTTCATGCTAATAACAGAGGACAGAACTCAGGCCAAACGGCAGGAACGTAGGAGGGATCCTTCAGCTGATGAGCAACAAATCCAAAACTAGAACACCCACCCACCTTTCAGCACATGCTACCCTATGGTTCCTTCCAGCACATGCTACCCTATGGGGCAAAGGCTAATGCACCTGCTAACAAAATGCCAGAGAGTGCACTACTTCTACTTACCTAAGACTCATGTGCAAGGATAGGTCCTGAATAATCCGATCATGTTTGCCCGTTGACGAGTGCTTCCCCAGCCAGCTCGGGAAGCTCGGAAACTGAGTCATGTAGCCCCTCATCAACTCTCCAGGAAGAACACTGGCGTAGATGGCCTGGAAGGAAAGAAAAAACAATCAAACAGAGTCAGACTTGAAATCTGGTATAAGGCTAATTCTTCGGCAGCTCTGCATCCTCCCTGTGAGGTATAAAGAATGGAAACAATCCAACTGTAGCATTTGAAGGTGAGGTTGATGCAGAATGATTTGTAGTAGAGAACGTCATTACAAGGGAGCTCTCCTGAGTGAAAGTTGGGTGCCTTGGGTTTTTTTGTTTTTGGGTTTTTTTTTTTTTTTTTTTGGTTTTTGGTTTTTGGTTTTTGGAGACAGGGTTTCTCTGTGTAGTCCTGGCTGTCCTGGAACTCACTTTGTAGACCAGGCTAGCCTCGAACTCAGAAATCCGCCTGCCTCTGCCTCCCGGGTACTAGGATTAAAGGCGTACGCCACCACACCTGGCACTAGATGCCTTGTAAGAGGAAGAGAGATTGAGCATACATAGCGCGCGCGCGCACACACACACACACACACACACACACACACACACACACCCCTCCTGTCATGTGATGTCTTGTCCCAGCGCAGCACTCCATAAGCAAGCTACCAGACACAGGCTCTTCATCTCCCAAAACTGTGAGCTCAATAAACTTTTCTTTAAATTTCACCCAGTTTGTGAGCAGTGTGTTATAGTAATTCAAAAAGGATCAGCAGTCTATATAGGAAAAAATGGCCCACTGTCTGAGTACAGTGCACTAGCTCCCTGTCCAAATTACAGGTATAGGAAGTCCTCCCATAGAAAACGAGAAAATGACTGGGAAGAAAGTTTAGGTAAAGTGTTTGCCACCCAAGCATGAAGACCTGATCCCCAACAGCTATGTGAAAAAACAGGCATTTATTTCTACTGCTCACTAGTAACCCCAACACTGGGAAGAAACAAGAGGATCTTTGGAACTCAATGACAGGTCACCCTAGCCTAATCAAGTTCCAGGCCATCAAGATACTCTGTCTCTATTATCGTGGGGCTGGAGAGATGGCTCAGCCACTAAGAACATGTACTGCTCTTGCAGAGGAGCCTAATTTAGTTCTTAGCATCCACACTGGGCAGCTCATAGCTACCTCTAAAGTCAGTTTCAAGAAGATCCAATACATCTGCCTCCTTGGGCACCTGCACTCACATGCACATGCGTACACAGCACACAGATGGACATGGACTTTAATAAGTCAACATATGGAGGGAAAGGAAGAGAGGTGGGGCCTGGAGAGACAGCTCAACAGTTAAGAGTGCTTACCATTCTTCCAGAAGATACAAAATCAGTTCCCAGTACAAGTAGCTATGGGGCTCACAACCACCTGTAACTCCAGCTCCAGGGAAGCCAATGCCCTCTTCTGGCTTCCACATGTATCCACCCATATGCACGCACACACGCGCACACACACACATACTCTCTCCCTCCCCTCCCCCCTTCTCTCAAAAAACAAAAAAGCTAGGCATGGCAGTACACACCTTTAATCCCAGCACTCAGAAGGCAGAGGCAGGCAGATCTCAGGTGACAGGCTGGTCTACAGAGAGAGTTCGGAGTTCTAGGGCAGCCAAGGCTATATTGTAAGACCCTGCTCAGAAAAAAACCAACCAAACCAAGCCAAACAGAAACCAAGGTGGACAGCACCTGATGAATAAGGCCTCTTCATACATGTGAACGCACACACACACACAGAAGTGAAGTGGGTGGAGAGGGAATAAACAGGAAGAGGCTCCAACCAACCCAGGTCTCCAACTATCTTAGAGGTCATCCTGACCTTGACCCACTGACCTCAGAATACCTGCCATTTCTCAGTTGCCAGTCTCACAGCACAGAACCATTTAGCATTAAGAATCTGACCACACAGGGAGATTAGTATGGACTGCCTAGTTGAAAACAGAATAATTGGGCTGGTGAGATGACCCAGCAGTTAAGAGCGCTGACTGCTCTTCTGAAGCTCCTAAGTTCAAATCCCAGCAACCACATGGTGGCTCACAACCATCCGTAATGAGATCTGATGCCTTCTTCTGGGGTGTCTGAAGATAGCTACAGTGTACTAACATATAACAATAAATAAATCTAAAAAGAAGGAAGGAAGGAAGGAAGGAAGGAAGGAAGGAAGGAAGGAAGGAAGGAAGGGAGGGA
>NC_034602.1:56267479-56275511 GCF_900095145.1 Mus pahari
AAGGAAAGAGAAAGAAAGAAAGAAAGAAAGAAAGAAAGAAAGAAAGAAAGAAAGAAAGAAAGAAAGAAAGAAAGAAAGAAAGAAAGAAAGAGAATCTACCATTCAAGGATGGTCCAAGAAAAAAAGGAGGGGTTTAACTTTGGATGCCCTTTGTAGCCAGTATTTTGTCTTTTTTAAAAATTTTTATTATACTTTCCATAAATGTTGTAGCCTGCTTTACTCTACTAATATTTTCTGACAAGTTTTCTTTGGATAATCTCTATAAACTGTAGGAGGTAAAAATATTTCATCAGGAGAACTGACCATCCTTCTGTAGCCAAATATGGGAGCTTTCTGCAGTATTTTCCTATTAAAACTAATGCTTTGGGAAACTTTTCTCTTCTTTTTTTTTTTTTTTTTTTCTCTCTCTTTTTTGGGAGAGGAAGGGTGTTCAGACAGGGTTTCTCTGTGTAGCCATGGCTATCCTGGAACTTGCTCTGTAGATCTGGCTGGCTTCAAACTCAGAGACCCTCTGCCTCTGCCCTGTGCCCTCTGGACTCTGTTGGGATTAAAAGTGAAAAGTATTCTTACTTAAATTTTGCGCTGTGTTTACGTGTGCACGCACATAGAGATGGAACCCAAAGCCTTGTACACTTGCGACAGCTCTGCCACTCATCTCCACTCACAGCTCTGAACGCTGGGTCTACTCAACAGCATTAGTGGTCGGTGTAACAAAGATCTCCAAGAAGTATGCCCCCTGTTTTTTTGGTTTGGTTTGGTTTTTTTTTGTTTTTGTTTTTTGGGGTTTTTTTGAGACAGAGTCTTGATATAGAGCCTGGTTGGCCTGGTATTCACTCTGCAACCCAGGCTAGCCTGAGACTTACGGCAGTCCTCCTGTGTCAGCCTTTGCTGGGATTACAGGTTTGTGTAACCACAGTTGGCCTTCTCTATTACATCCATACATTTGTTTAAAAATGAGAAAATGATGCCTCATTCTTTAAGTACAGATATTTTCTCTATATATTTTTAAAACACAGATTTTATATATATTTACTATATATATAAATGTGTAAGCAAAATATTTACATTATATAAATAAATTGTGCATGCGTGCATGTGTGTGTTTGAGAGAGAGAGGAGAGAGGAGAGAGGAGAGAGGAGAGAGGAGAGAGGAGAAAGAGAGAAACAACAACAAAAACAAACCTAACTACAGGAACCACAAAAATCTTCCTTTTTCAGCCAAAGCAGACCCCACACTTACCTGTGTGGGAAGAAGATTCCAGTTTTGTTTACTCCGGATCTGATTGTCCACTAAGTCACCGTCACATATGCTATCTGCTGCCCGGCTTAAAAGCATCAAGTGCTTTTTCATGTCACCCCTGCAGAGAACAGCCAGTCTAGTTACACTACTCTCCACTCCCAGCCACGCCTGCACAAGGACCTGGTCTCTGTGGTGGAGAGAACCCTGATCCTGCCCCTCGAGGCCCTCAATGCTCACCCTGCAGCCACAGGCTTTACATGGAGGTAGTTCTCCTGGACAAAAAGGGGTGCTATGGAATAGTCATGGAAAAAGAGATCCGACTTGTCCATCAGTGACATGTGTGCAGTCTCCTCTCCAGCTGCAAACACTTTCCGTGTGACATCAAATGGGCCCTGCCAAGAAGGGGCAGAGAATGACTGAATGACCAAAACCTAATACTGGTGAAGACGACACTGGAGCAATACGCACCTTCATTGCCTGCTGAGGAGAATTATAGGACACTTTAGGGGTCCCAAATGACCTAAAATTATGTTTACACAAAAACCTACACATAGTTTTATAGTACTTTCATCACAACTATGGAATCTAGAAGTACTCAGATACTTCTTCCAGTAACCACATGATAAATAAACTGATATATCTCGGGCCTTGGACTCAATAATTTTAATAAAAAATATCAGCCACGAATGTTGGAACACACCAGTAATCCTAGCACTTAGAGATGAGGTTCAAAGCCAGCCTAAGCTACATACTGAGCTTCAGGCCAGCTCAAGTGAGCTACCAACAATACAATCTCAAAAGACCATACAAACAAAAAGAACAGTTCATTAAAGGACATGAGAGAGCCTTAAATGTACACACTCTACTGTGGGAAAACATCAATTTCCAAAGGCTACACACTATATGATTCCCACTACATTACACTCAGGCAAAACCATGGAGATGGAAGACTGGTGGTTATGGAAGGAGGGGACTGGAGAGATGGCTCAGCGGTTAAGAGCACTGACTGCTCTTCCAGAAGTCCTGAGTTCAATTCCCAGCAACCACATGGTGGCTCACAACCACCTGTAATGAGATCTGACACCCTCTTCTGGTGTCTAAAGACAGCTGCAGTGTACTCATATACATAAAAATAAATAAACCTTAAAAAAAAAAAAAAAAAAGAGGAAGGAAGGATGCTGAGTGTGAGCCCAGGGAAACTACTGTAGTTCTGCAGTGACAGAGGCACATCACTGCCCACCTGTCAGAAAACACAGCCTGTGCAATGTCAACCATGAGCCTTAGTGAAGTTACTGACTGAGACTCTGGGCAGGATGCTGAATGAAGCATACGCTGGGGTGGCTTGCATGGGAAACCTCTGTGCCTTCTACTACAGTTTGCTGCAAACTTAAAACTACTTCAAAAGCTAAAGTATATAATTTCTTTTTTTTTTTATAAAAAGCTAGCTAACCATTCCTCTATCTATAATTTTGGATTAGTAAAACAGAGCAGAGGCAAGTGATGGAGACCTCTAGCAACTAAAGCACTTGAAACACAGAATTCCCAATAGTACAACCACGCAGGCCACAAATGCATGCAGATGGTCCAATGGGAAAATTGCTCTCAGTGAGGAAGCATGGGGCTCATTTAAAATATCCCTTTTTCATCAGTCTGTAAAGATGGCCATGCTTGAGAAAAGGCTCACTGTCTACAGATCTGACAAGTCTGTGAGCTCTAGAAGTACATCAAGAGATACATTATGTCTACAAAGCTAATATAATATAAGCAGGACAAGAAACACCAACTTCATAACTAAAAAATGGAAACTCATTTTACCAGTCTGATATCCTTCTTGGCCCTCTGAGAATCGGCCTTGGCTTGGTCATAGGTCAGGGCCTTACTTTGTGCACACCACATACTGAGATTGTGTAAAACCTAGAAGAAACACAAAGAAGACAATGCCAGGATGAGAAATAGTTGCTCTTTTCCTATCCTGTGCAAGTTTCAACAGTGGGCGGCTAAAGTACTGATAATTGCCAAGCATTAGAAGCTGGCTCAGCTGCTCTCCCAACCCCCACAGAGCAGCTCGAAGTCATCTGTAACTCCACTTCCAGGGAATCTGATGCCCTCTTTTGGCCTCTGCCAATCTAGACACACAAGTGGTACATGACATAAATACAGGCAAATTATCCACACAGATAAAATAATAAAATTAAATTTAGAAAAGTAACAACTTCCCCAAAATAAGTATCTAACTCACCTGTCTGACATCTTGATTAGCTCCCAAAATTATTTCATTCATAGCTGGAGGGGGGATTTTTAAACCCTCCTTAAATGCAATAGATAGCATTGCACTCTGAAATTAACAAACAAGAAAATTGTCATTGACATTTTTTTACACATAGCATCTGCAATTCTATGAATATTTATGAGAATCTTTTAAAACTGACCCTTGAGCTGGGTGTGGCTGCTTAAGCCTTTAATCCTAGCACTCAGGAGGCAGAGGCAGGCAGATCTCTATTGAGTTCCAGGCCAGCCTGGTCTACAGAGTTACAGGACAGCCAGAGAGCTACACAGAAAAACCCTGTTTTGGAAAAAAAATTGACCCTTGAGTTTTCAGTTAGCAATCATCCTATCTTAGGTAAAACTCACTGGTTACAGCACTGACACTGCCTAAAGTTAAAATCAACCCTTATATAAATATAATAATATCATTTAAAAAATACTCTGGGCCAGCGTGCAGTTTTACATCAACCTCACAGAAGCTATCTGAGAAGAGAAAAACTGACTGAGAAAAACCTTCCTAAGATCAGGCTGTAGGCAAGCCGGAAGGGCATTTTCTTAATTAGTGACTAATGGGAAAGGGTACAGTCTATTATGGGTGGGTGGGTGGGGCCACCCCTGGGCTGGTGACCCTGAGTTCTATAAGAAAGCAGGCTGGGCAAACCATTCAGCAGCACCCCACCATGACCTCTGCATCAACTCCTTCCTCTCTGAACTCCTGACTTCCTTTGGTGGCATACGGCAAATAACCCTTTGCCCTTCAAGTTGTCTCGTCACAGTATTTCATCATAGCGACAGGAACCCTGAGACAGCAAGCTGGGTAAAGGCATTTCCCATCATGCCTGGTGCCTAAGACTGATCCTAGAACCCCCATGGAAGAGAGCTGACACCCAGAAGACGCCCTATTACCCCCACATGTACACCCTACTGCGTATGTGTGAGCATGCATGTGTACGCTTGTGAACACACATACCCCAAAATTGTTTTTAAATTCTCTACAATTATCATCATCATACCTTAATCTGTTCAACTCGAGGTCTTTGGAAACGAAGATCAAAACAATAATGAACCAATGAGCGAATTTTTGGGTGGTTTCTATCATTGCACATACAAATGATGGGAATTTTAGTATGTTTTATCAGGCCTATAAGCTCCTAAAAGGCAAATTTAGAATATAAGAATAATTATTTTTATAAAATAACAGATATTCAATATATTTTAGTATTTTTTTTTAAAAGCTCTCAACTGCTACAATTATCCGTGCACATAACGGTTATTTTCTTAATTAAAGCCCACAGTAAAACAGAAGTCCACAGTGCTTGTGTTACCTGAATTCCCCCCCTGTCCTCATTGCCTGCCATGCCATCGACCTCATCCATGATGAGAGCGTGCCTCACGCTCACAGAAGGTGCTGCTCCACCTAACCAGGGGAGAGACAGGACAGAGCACAGGAAGAGTCACACACATTTAAATCCCAGCAGCCCCCAGAGTGAAGCCATGAAAGCAAACTCTCCCGCAGTCCCCTAAAGTCCACATAGAGATAGCCAACACATACTTAAAACCTGCGTGCACAAAAATATGGACCTTGTGGGTTTTCACTTAATAAATTCTAGTCATTAATCTGTTTCCATCCATCCATCCACCCATCCACCCATCCATCCATCCATCCATCTGTAACACCTCTCTTTTTTTTAAGATTTATTGTATGTAGTGGGTATTTTGTCTACACACCAGAAGAGGTAATGTCCATCCCCAAAACACATCTTTGTAATGTAATTTAATATTCTCCTTTAAAATGCATAATAACATAGTTTACTGATGAGATATTAAGATGCTCTCAAGTGCCGGGCGTGGTGGCGCACACCTTTAATCCCAGCACTCGGGAGGCAGAGGCAGGCGGATTCTTGAGTTCGAGGCCAGCCTGGTCTACAGAGTGAGTTCCAGGACAGCCAGGGCTACACAGAGAAACCCTGTCTCGAAAAACCAAAAAAAAAACAAAAAACAAAAAAACAAAAAAAAGATGCTCTCAAGTTTTTACATCATACTAATATGTAAATATTCTCATATGTGTGCATGTGTCTACATGTGGGAGTACAGTATGTGTGTTTGTGCCTATATTTTTGTCTGTATGATGAGAGCATGTGGTGTGTGTTTAAGTGTGTGAGCATGTTATGTCTGTGTATGTGTATACTTATCTATGTGTGCATGTGTGTGTATGTTTATGTGTGTTATGTGTATGTATGTATCTGTCTGTATGTGTGTGCATGTGTGTATCATTCTGCACTTATTAAAGTATAATGACAGCTAAATTCCAAGAATTGACATAGATTAGAAATTATGTATGATTTGGACTTGAGGAAAAATGCCAGACTGCTAATGAGTTATATTAATTAACACTTCCAAGAGCCATGTACAGAAAGCAATATGGAGAGACTGCCCATTCAGTACAGTATCTGCCTTGCAAACATAAGAACCTGGGTTCAACCCCTAGAACACACATAAAAAATCTTGGGTGTGGTAAGGAGCACACATCTCACACCCACACATATACCAAGAGAGAGAAAAAGAGGGGATGGGAGAAGGAGGGAAGGAAGGGGAGAGAAAGAAGGAGGGAGGGAGAGAGAAGAGAGAGAGAAGAAAGGAGGTAGACGTTTCTGAGCAATTTCTTTCAAAAACTAACTTCTAACAATAAAAGTACCACAGTTCTATGTAACTCTCCACAGGATGTGGACCCTTACCCGATGCATCTTCATTTCCCCATGAAATCAGCCCCTTGGGACCACTAGTTACAACCCAACTTTCCACAGTGATCACATCTTCTTGCTATAAATGGGCCCTTTCATTCTTCAAGGCTCTCTAAATAAATTCATCCTTTTACTGGCAGATTACATAATGCCCCAAACACAATCGCCTCCTCACCCACAGGCCTTACGACCTCAAGTGGAACGATGTACTTCATTCTCCTGATCTCCTTTACAATATTCACCTAGGAACTGTCTAACATCACATACAAAATGAAAACTGTGTATGCACACATTTTGAACACAGTCTCAGAAACCTCTGAGATCACAGAGCATAACTAATGCCCCGGAAGAGTTATGCCTCTCCTCCTATCTTGATGCCTCAGGATACTTACCATACAGGAGTGCTCATTACAGAACACTGAAGTTGACTTGTTTTTCTTAAACCACATCTATAGCCACAGTTCAAAAAGGGCACATACTTGTATAAAAGCCTTTGATGCTGGTGTTGTTCAATGATTCAGCAACAACTGCTTTCAAACTGTTCTTACTTCGAGTATCACTTGCATTTAGTTCCACATAACTGTAGCCCAATTCCTAGTCAAAATATTAAAAATCATTATTATCACAGTGCAAATGATCCTGGGCAGCAGCTAATTAAGGAACAGAGAGGTTCCAAAAGTCACATTAAAAATGAGTAAAAAATTAATTATGATACCAAAACGCAACAAATCTAATTCCCCATAGCATTAGAGATTCTTAACACCACACAGACACACAACACACACAAGAGTTTGGTTTTAAAACCACAGCTGGTAAGCTATGTATGGTGGCTCATGCCAGGTTATTAGACCACCTGCCTGTATCATAGCCGGTGTATTCAAATAACCCTTACTTAATAATGGCTGTCTTAGTTAGGGTTTCTATTGCTTCGATGAAACACCATGACTAAAAAGCAAGTCGGGGAGGAAAGGGTTTATTTGGCTTACACTTCCATATCACTGTTGATCACTGAAGTCAGGACAGGGACTCAGACAGAGCAGAATTCTGGATTTAGGAGCTGATCCAGAGGCCATAGAGGGATGCTGCTTACTGTCTTGCTCAGCCTTTCTTATAGAACCCAGGACCATCAGCCCAGGGATGGCACCACCCACAATGAGCTGGAGCCTCCCCACTGATCACTAATTGAGCTTACAGCTGGATTTCACAGAGGTATTTCCTCAACGGAGGCTCCTTCCGTCTAAGGTCTGGCTTGTGTCAAGTTTACACAAAACCAGCCAGTACAGTGGCCCTAGACAGTAAAGGGGGGGGGGGGCACCAGGACACAGGAGGTAGACTAACTCTATGAAGTGGCACTGCTGCAGGGCATGGTGCACAGGACTCTGTACCACCTGCAGACATGGCATCTACTGGGCACCTAGTAACACATCCTCCACCTATAAGGGAAAATGGGTGTTTTTATAATAGCCAATACAATAACAGGTTTGAGGTTTTTTTGGTTTTTGGTTTTTTTTTTAAATTTACTTTAGTTTTTTTTGAAAAAGACTTCTCTCTGTGTGTCCTGGAACTCACTATGTAGACCAGGCTGGCCTTGCATTAACAGAGATTGGCCTGCCTCCTCAATGGTGGGATTATAGGCATGCACCACCACACCCAGCCAGAATAACAGCATTGTTTTTAAGACGTGACAAACACCACTAAAGCCAAAGAAAATTCTAAAGCTTGACTTTAGAAAAATATACACTGTAGGTTAACATACACACACACACACACACACACACACACACAC
>NC_034602.1:56275646-56280452 GCF_900095145.1 Mus pahari
ACACACACACACACACACACACACACACACACACACACACACACACACACAGAGCTGATCACTGCACTATGACAGGGCACCCACCTGACACACAAGAGAAGCTGTAGTGGTTTTGCCAACACCTGGAGGGCCAGATAGCAGCGCTGCCTTGAAACTGGAGCCATCATCTTTGCTCGCAAGTTTGCCAAACTTTGCTGCTAGGGAAGAAAAGTTCCAGAGCATTAACATGCACCATATTTCAGACACTCCAGATCAGAAGGAACTATTTATGAACTGCCCAAGAGCTTCGCAAAGCAGAGGAGAGCGCAGACCTCCTGCACTACCAAAAGCAAATCGCACATGTAACAGGGCTGTAGGTCACTGTGTTTCCTTGAGGGCCCTGGGCATTCTCACTCTCACAGGCCTTCAGACATCACAGGCACTGGTTGTTCTTCCAGCCCAATACCACACCCATCTCCCTTAGCCCAGCTGTCTGCTACCTGGACTCCAAGGCCCCTCCAGGGCTGAGCGCTCACGTCCTCTTCCTTGACTACACACTAGCATCCCCAGAGCTAGCTTCCTGGACTTATCCTACAATAGCACTTGGCACATGCATTTTAACAGCTGGCTCATCATCTCCCCACTCTGGGGGCCCCTGAAGGGCCTGCTTTATTCACAGAAGTACCACCAGGACCGAGAACACTTGGGCACTGAACAAGCCTTGATAAATACTTGCTGACAGGCAAATGAACCATGCATGAGCCTTTGGCCATGAATACAACTGAGCACTACATGTTGACAGACACACAGAAAATGACTAAAGTTGTGAAATCACCATGTTTTTTCTCTTCAGGAGAACTCTTGTGCCAGTTTCTGAGCCAGCGTAGCAGTTTGTTGGCACAGCTCTGGTCACCCTGCTGTCCGATTATGTTCTTGAGTGAGGTAGGCTTGTACTTATCCACCCAGAGCAGACATTCCTCTTTGTTGCCACTGCGGCTGCCATGTGTCTCCTTGACATCCAGGCTCCTTGGACACGTGCTTGCCTCCTTCTTCACTGCCTTCATAGGACTGTTCTTCAGGGGAGTCAGCTTGCTCTTTTTAGACTCTGACTCCTTCTTGGTTGGACTAATTTTTCGTTTTCCTTGGTCATTTTTTTGGGGTGTTCCCTCCAATTTGGACTTTTCTTTCTTCATCTGCAGGGGAAATCAAAAAGGCCTGATTAAACACAGAAGATTACTATCCTGTCACACACTCCCCAGAGGCAAACTGACACAGCCAAGTGACCTGCTCCAACTGGGCTGCTGTCACAATGGGCTATCAGTGTCTGCAGTCACCACTTTCCAAATTTCACAAGCATTAACAACACTCGGAGCTGGAGAGATGGCTCGGCAGTTAAGAGCACTGAATGCTCTTCCAGAGGTCCTGAGTTCAAATCCCAGCAACCACATGGTGGCTCACAACCATCTGATGGGATCTGATGCCCTTTTCTGGTGTGTCTGAAGACAGCTACAGTGTATTCATATACATAAAATAAATCAATCCAAAAAAAAAAAAAAAAGACTGGAGAGGTGGTTCAGTGCTTAAGAGCACTGACCGCTCTTCCTGAGGTCTTGAGTTCAATTCTCAGCAACCATAAGGTGGCTCACAACCATCTGTAATGGGATCTGATGCCCTCTTCTGGTGTGTTTGAAGAGAGTGACAGTGTACTCATAAAATAAATAAATCTTAGAAAAAATAAGGGGAGGGGGGATTTAGCTCAGTGGTAGAGCGCTTGCCTAGCAAGAACGAGGACCTGGGTTTGGTCCTCAGCTCTAGAAATAAATAAATAAATAAATAAATAAATAAATAAATAAGGGGGGGGGAACACGCCCAGAAAGCCAACAGAGCCATCATTTTTAAAATAAAGATAGGATCATGAGGTAAACAACTTGTTTTAAAGCTTTTTGACTACATAAAACTAATGTCTCCTCAAAAACATATATACAAAGTCACAGCAGCACTGTATTATATGGTATACATACACATTACCGCCATAAAATGAAGAGCCCAAACATCTACTGGGGAACTTAGCATAAACAAAAAATGACTGAGATCCACCCAATGGGATATTAATCAATTGTAAAAAGGAATGGATATTAATATATACTAAAACTTGGTTTGCCTAGAAACCATTACAGAAAGTAAAAGGACTAAAACCAGAAAATTTTACTTATACAAAATGTCCAAAATAGGTAAATCCTTAAAACAGAGCAGTGTTACCAGGCAGAGGATACGACAAGTGACTATCAGTAAGTATGGGATTTCTTTTTGGAGGTAATGACAGAGTCTGGAATCAGATGTAGTAACTGGGTCAACAAGATGGCTCACTGGGTAAAGGCACTTGCCACCAATCATGTCGACCTAACTTCAATCCTCAAAACCCTCACTATGAAAGGACAGAACCAACCCAGACACACAAATACCTGTAATCAATAGTAAATAAATGTAATTTTTTAAACTTTATGTACATTGCTGTTTTGACTCCCTGAATGAGTAGGGCCCCTGGAGCTGGAGTCACAGACAATGGCACTCAGCTGCCGTATGAGTGCTGCAAATTGAACCTGGGTTCCCTGAAAGAAACTCTCTTAACTGCTGAGCCATTTCTTTAGCCCCCTAAATAAATGCAATTTTAAATTTACTACTAATGATCACTGCACAGGTATGAATTATGTTTTTTAAAAAGTGAGTTTTAAAGAATGGAAAAAATGGGGCTGGTGAGATGGCTCAGTGGGTAAGAGCACCCAACTGCTCTTCCGAAGGTCCGGAGTTCAAATCCCAGCAACCACATGGTGGCTCACAACCATCCATAACAAGATCTGACTCCCTCTTCTGGAGTGTCTGAAGACAGCTACAATGTTCTTACATATAATAAATAAATAAATCTTAAAAAAAAAAAAAAAAAAAAANTTAAAAAAAAAAAAAAAAAAAACCAAAAAATTCTGTTTAAAAAAAAAAAAGAATGGGAAAAAATACCTTAATTTCTAAAACGGTTAAATGCCTTCCAGCAATTCTAGAACTTATGACTACCTAGTTAGGACAGAGGTTTCTGGAGATACAAGGTAACTATCCACTCACCAAAGTTATAAGCTACAGAGCAGAAAGTCCTCTCACTCACTGAGACTCACAGACACTATCTCAACCAAGTGATCAAGATATATCAATATCAAATGCCTGAGACACACTGAGCAAGACACAATATTGTGTCCTTCCCAAACTGGGTAACACAATCTAACTGTGAGAAACATCACACAATGCTATGACAGACGTTCTACAAACAACTAAGCAGAAGGAACTGAGGAAACACAGAACCACCTTAGGCTGGAGAAGGCTGAAGCAGTGCAAGCCAATAGGACCCTGGAGCAGACAAAGGACAACAGGAGCTAATGTGCCGTGAGGAGAAAACATACTGTACCACACTGCACTTGACCATGTTACAACCTGATACAGCTCGACCACGGCTACAGAGCATACTTCATTCCTAGGACTTTTCTACTGGAATAATCTGGGTGGACCATCTGGGTACACTGACAACAGTCTAGGGACAAGAATCTTGGCATGCAGGCAGACAGTGGAATAAATGTGACAGCACTGGTAGATTCGAACACAGACAATGGAAGGGTTCAGAAGTCCTGCCAACGTGGTAGATTAAGCCCATCCTGCCCACAGCCAACTCTTTCTTCTTTTCTCTCCTTTTCTTTTCTTTTCCCTTTGTTATAGATTGGTTTTTGTTATAATTGAAAAACTCCTAATAAAGTTTTCACTAAAGATGCTAATAAACACCTCTTTTAAAGACAAAATAGAAAACAAAACTTTTAGGCAATAACATTAACAATAAAGACAACACAAAAATACAGACTATGGGCTAAAGACACAGCTCATCAGTTAGGAACACTTACTTCTCTGACAGAAGACCAGAGACAGGCCAGGCAGGGTTCAGTTAGCAGAACCCATGTCAGGTGACTCACAACTGCCTGTAACTCTAGTTCCCCGGAACTGATGCCCTCTTCCGGCATGTGTGGGTACCGCACTCATGTGCACATACCTCACGCCCAAAACCACACACACACATACATATACACACAGAAACAAAAAATATTTTAAATTGTGGCCAGGTGTGGTGGCACATGCCTTTAATCCCAGCATCCCAGGGGTAGAGGCATGTGGATCTCTATGAGGTGGAGGCCAACCAGGTTGGTATACATCAAGTTCCATACCCACCAAGTTAATAGATTCTTTCAAGCTTAAAAAAGAAAGGAAGGCAAGTGTAAGGAGTGGGTATGTCATATACAGCACACTATTCGTTACCCACCCTCCCTCCTCCCAGAAGGTAAAGAAACACTAAAGACAGGCTCCCAGGTCAGAAGGAAATGTGGTGTGGGGAGGCTGCCCATCTAGGCAGCAGTACTGTCTACCACCCGTCTTCATGAGACAGGAGGCTCTATACACCAACTTCAACAGACCGGCGTGCCTTACCCACCTCAGCCTCAGCAGCTATCTCATACTTGGATCTCTTGCCTGGCATAGTTCGAATCAGATCCAACAGGCCGTCTTCATCGAGGATTTTTGTTCCCAGAGCTGCTGCCTGTTGATTAAAATACAACTCATCAGAACTATATCCAAAACATTTCTTTCTGTAGTGGAAAAATCATTTTAAGGCCTACTGGTAGATGAAGAAACACATTGTAAACTAAATAATGCTGTAATTTATTTTTATTTTTATATTTTTTTATTTTATTTATTTATTTTTTTGGTTTTTCGAGACAGGGTTTCTCTGTATAGTCCTGGCTG
>NC_034602.1:56281137-56306030 GCF_900095145.1 Mus pahari
AAAAAAAAAAAAAAAGGCGTGCACCATGTCTAAGTGTTTTGTTCATGTATATGTCTGCGTACCGTGACTGTGCCTGATACTCAAAGAGGGCTTCAATCCCCTGGAGCTAGAATTATAAACAGTTGTAAGTGCCATGTGGGTGCTGGGACTTGAACCCAGGTTCTCTCCAAGAGCAACAAGTGCTCTTATCTTACAAGTGCTAAGCCCCAACACTGGAATTAAAAAAAAAAAAAAAAAAAAAATCACGAAAAGTTATCAGTAAGGGTGAAATCCAGTAATGGGTATATGAACTATGAAAGAGGCCGTGATTAAAGCTAGCTTTCCTAGTTTTGAGGCTGCTGCTGACTTTTCAGTTTGAGGCGTGTGGTGAAGTCCATTAAAGATATAAGTGAAGCTGGACAGTGGTGGCACAGGCCTTTAAATCCCAGCACTTTAGAGGCAGAGGCTGGCTTTCAACAGCTACAGAGCAAGTTCCAGGACAGCCAGGGCTACACAGAGAGACACTGACTCAAAAAAGAAAAAAAAAGGGGGAGGGGATAAACATAAATAAATAAGTATATAATTGATAATGAAAGTACCAAGTCCAATGTGAAGCTCCCGCCTCAGAATGGCTATTCTAACTATACAAACGCTCCTATGCGATACACAGACTTTGAGTCTGGATAATGTCACTCTCTACATAATGTTTATTTACAAATTCTTTACATAAGGTTTTAAAATTACCATTAAGAAATGGGACTACGAGCCAGACGTGGTGGCGCACGCCTTTAATCCCAGCACTCGGGAGGCAGAGGCAGATGGATTTCTAAGTTCAAGGCCAGCCTGGTCTACAAAGTGAGTTCCAGGACAGCCAGGGCTATACAGAGAAACCCTGTCTCGAAAAACCAAAAAAAAAGAAAAAGAAAAAAAGAAAAAAAAAAAAAAAAAAAAAAAAAAAAAAAAAGAAAAAAAAAGAAAAGAAATGGGACTATGGATGTGGCTCAGTGGCTAAGTGTGCTGGGCACACAAGCGGAAGAACCTGAATTCAAATCCCCAGTGCCAAAATCAAAAGCTGGGTGTGACTGCGTATGTACTTATAACTGCAGCTCTATGCACAGTGGGGACAGAGGTGGCTTCTGGACACCAACCTTGTCCCAGGTTCAGTAAGACATCTCAAAGGAATAAGGTGAAGAGTAACAGAGAAGAAAAATAGCATCTTCCTCTGCCCATTGCTCAAGCACGCACACACACACACACACACAGACATACACGCGTGCGCATGCACACACACACACACACACACACACTGATTGAAAGGCAGAGAAATACAGACTTTGTGGCCCACTTGAACTATGAAGCAACAAGTTGAACAAGAATGTAGATAGGAGGGAGAGAGGAGAGATCAGTCGTGGCACTACATTCCTCTAACACCAGTACGAAGGAAACAGGCAGGAGGAGCCAAGAGTTTACGATCAGCTTAAGCAATGTGGCAAGATCCTTGTTACCTCAAGAAATGAAGGATTAAAGATGCATTTCAGTGGTAGTGCACCTTTCTAGCACATACAAAGGTCTGGGTTCAATGTTTATCACAGATAGATAGATAGATAGATAGATAGATAGATAGATAGATAGATAGATAGATAGATAGATAGACAGACAGACAGATAAGCAAGCTCCTTAAGAATGGTATTTTAGGGCTGGAGAGATGGCTCAGTGGTTAAGAGCACTGAGTGCTCTTTCAGAGGTCCTGAGTTCAATTCCCAGCAACCACATGGTGACTCACAGCCATCTGTAATGGGATTCGATGCCCTCTTCTGATGTGTCAGCGATGGTGTACTCAGATAAATAAAATAACAAATAATTCTTTTTTTTAAAAAATGGTATTTTAGTTACAATTCCTATTACTATGAGAAAACACATAACCAAAAGCAACTTAAGGAACTTGCTCAAAGTTTCTCAGCACAGTGTGTCACTGAGAAAAGGGAGAAAGACAGGAATTCAACCAGGACAGGAACCGAGGCAGAAACTGAAGCAGAGCCATGCAGGGCTGCTGCTTACATGCTTCCCTCTCACAACTCGCTCAGGCTGCTTTCTTACAGCACCCAGGACCAACAGCCCTGAGGCCACATCACCCACAGTCACCAATCAAGAAAATGCACCTCGAGCATACCTAGTAAGGGCACTTCTCAACTGAGGTGCCCTCTTCCAAAAGAACGCTAGCTGTGAGCTGACATAAACTAGCCAGCCCGAGCGAGTGCAGAGTAGTGTGGTGCAGCATCGCTGCTCCTGTGCTCCCCTTTACCTTTGCTCCCTAGGAAGGCACAAAGCCAGGAGACCAAAGTCCAGCTCTTCCCACCCCTCTCACTCACGTCCAACTCATGCAGCAGTCATTTCCACCGCCCTCCGGCTAACAAGGCCCCAGTGTGTCCATCTCCCAGTGACACTTACCAGCAGCAGGCCTACCCGATCAGAAGCCATGTCAACTAGTGAGATGGCATCCTAGAGTGTTGCTGGGACAGAGCCTGTGAGACCAGCCCCAGCTACGATGGCCACTGCTCTCCGCTTCCGGCCCGGCAGGCAGCTACCTCACAAACATGAGGCAACAGGTTGATGCCCATAAGGCTGGCAGAAGTAGGGCTGGGCCTCTCTGGGTTGAGTTCGTGAGCTGCTAAACATCCTAGTGACTACTGCCTTGTCAGGGCAAGCTAAACCCATCAGTCAGGGATCCTATTACTTTCCCACTGACCTCTGCTTCTTCCTCACACACTTCCAATAGTGAAAAATTAAGATGGGATCTATAGTGGCATGTATCAGAAAACTTTGAACTAAAAACAAAAGCAAAAAAACAAAAACAAAAAAAATAAAACTATGGGGGCTGGTGAGATGGCTCAGTGGGTTAAGAGCACCCGACTGTTCTTCCAAAGGTCCAGAGTTCAAATCCCAGCAACCACATGGTGGCTCATAACCATCCATAACAAGAACTGACGCCCTCTTCTGGAGTGTCTGAAGACAGCTACAGTGTACTTACATATAATAAATAAATAAATCATTAAAAAAAAAATGAAACTATGTATGTTTAAAACTTTTTTTTAAGTTTTAAATTAGAATATATAAAGATAATCCAGTAAACAGTAACTGTTTCCAACTGAATAACCAAAATCCTGTAGTCAGTCCCAGCACACAACACAGCACATGGTACACAGAGAGGACAAATCTGCAGGATGAAGGCTTTCTCCCCTTCTTAGTACCCTGAAATGTGGCCAGGGGCATTACCACAGTCACACTGCGCATGCCACTGCAGGCAGGCACCGCCGTGAGAAGAGGTAGCAGAACCCACCTTGTCACTCTTGGACTGCCCACCGTCTCGGCCCATGACGAGGTAGTTGGTTTTCTTGCTCACGTTTCCTGTTACTTTCCCCCCATAACGTTCAATTAGAGACTTGGCTTCATCTCGTTCAATGGACTCCAGCACTCCTGTGATCACAAACGTCAGGCCTTCCAAGCAATTTTCAGCTCCCTACAAAACCACAGTGTTCAAGCAGAGAAGAAATTATATGGTAGCTTTCCAAAGAAATATTTGGCAGCCAAGCTGCAACAAGCTGACTTTTCTCACCCAACATCATAAATAACCCAGCGGGAAACCTGGCTAGGGAATTACAGCAGAGCCTCAGTGAACCTTGGTGTAAATTCTGATGAATGCCTTACACGCTAACATTTTACAGCTACCAAAAGAACAAAGAGAAACATACTGTTAGCAAACGTTAAAATTACCCGCCTGTGCTATTCTCCACTGTCCATATTTAAACCCGCAATTAGCTTTCATACCTGGATGTAATCTGCCCACTGAAATGCCTGCTGCTGCTAGAGGGCAGCTTCGGTTCTGGAAAGCTTATCAAGTGGGAGCTCTCCCCATTCCCTGAGATGGTTATGAGCCACTGTGTGGGTGTGGATGTTGAACTCAGGTCCTCTGTAAAAATCTTTAAAAAAAATTGACTAATTTCAAGAGAGTATTTTGTTTACATGTATGTCTGTGTACCATGTACATGCTTGGTGCATGCTGAAGCCAGAAGAGGGGGTTGGAACTCCTGGAGCTGTTGACAGTTGAGAGCCACCATGTGGGTGTTGGGAATTAAGGCCATGTTCTCTGGAAGAGCACTTAACCATAGAGCCATATTCTAAGCCCCAAAGAGAATGTGTGCGTGCACACAAAAGATTTATTTATTTTTATTTCATGCGTATGGGAGTTTTGTTTGCACCATGTGCACCATGTACTTGCAATGCTCACAGAAGCCAGAGGGAAAATTGATCCCCTGGAACTGAAGTTACGGGTGGTTGTGGTCTACCACGTATGTGCTGGGAATCCACCTGAGGCCCTCTAGAAGAGCGGCCAGTGCTCTTAACCACTGAGTCATTGTTCCAGCCTCAAGTGACATGGTTTTTAATGAAACAGGAAAAACATATAGGACTTGGTGATAATTGGAAGTGAGAAGTGTAGCTGAATGGGTATCAGAAATGGTCTGGTGATGGCACACACATCTGGGTAAATGAAGGCAGAGCATTTTAGATGTTTCTCTACCATATTCTCTAAGAGCACCTTGGACTTTTCTCTCGCAGCAGATAACAAAATTACTATCAAATATGAATGCACTTAAAATGCTGTCCTTAAGCTCTGAGTACCACAAAGGCAAAGAACCTTCACCAGCTCATGGAAAAGCACATCCCTCATCAAGCTACTTACTGTCTAAGGGAAAATGTCTAAGTGTCCATCCCATGAGTCACAATGTGAATACAAACGTCTAACTCATCAGACAGCAGCTGACACCTTCTGTTTATACCGGCTCACTAGCTCCTTGCTGACCTAGCAGTGAATGCGCATCAGAACCCTGAGGCAGAGTCCTCACATGGGAGTAGCACACTCTTCGTGACTCTTACCTTGGGTATTTCTTTGGAGCCCAGAGCTTTAGGACCTTCTCGGTTTAAGTAGCTTCGATAAGCTTGATAGTTAGTGCGCTTCTTTTCAGAGTCTTCTGGGCTTACAGACTTTGGGCAGAAGGAGAAAAAAGCCATGTAAAATTAAAATGTACCTCAAAAAAAATACAGATAATTTTATTTATATATATACTACAGATTATATTATATCCACCTTAAGGTTTCTGATCCAGAGATATTGGGTATGTCTTACACATGTGTATTAGGGAACTACAATACTGTGTCATTATTTTTTCCAATTCCTATTTTAAATTGCTTTAACTTATGAGTAAGTCCAAATCTCCTGAAGTAGACAAAATATTATTTTGTATAAATAAGTGACAAAACCAATAAGATAGTTAAGCTGATTATGAGTAAAATAAACTATTATAGCTGATCTTAGAAACCAAGCCTCAGGCAGTTGCGGCTGCTGCTGCTGCTGCTGCTGCTGCTGCTGCTAAGACAGTGTGAGGACCTGGCTGGCGTGTAACTTACTATGTAGACCAGGCTGGCCTTGAACTCAGAGATCTACCGATGTCTGTTTCCTGAGTATTATGATTAATGGCACATACCATCATATCTGACCCCAATTCTACTTAACAATGGCTCTCACCCATTCAAAGATCCACTTAAATTATAGTGGGGCTTATCAAATTATAGCTGTCTAGATCATGTATGGAAAGCCATATTTCTTTAAAGATTTATTTATTATATGTAAGTACACTGTAGCTGTCTTCAGACACTCCAGATCTCATGACAGATGGTTGTGAGCCACCATGTGGTTGCTGGGATTTGAACTCAGGACCTTCGGAAGAACAGTCAGTGCTCTTAACCACTGAGCCATCTCTCCAGCCCCCCAAAAGTCATATTTTTAATAAGATTCAAAACAGGGTCCCATAAACCAACCGGGAATGTTATTCATTTGTAACAGTAATTCTATTTTGTGAAAGGCTGAAACTAAAAACAACTCGGAACTGTCTACATGCCTGCCTGCTCCTTGTTTCTTCTGCAACAAGGGCTGTCTCGCTATGTAGTAGAAGCTGGCCTTGAACTATCAGCCTTTCTTCATCAGCTTCCCAAGTGCTGAGATTATCGCCTGGCTATAACGGAAGCATACTCAATTACTACGCCAGAATTATTTGACTAAGATCAACTGAGTCTACTAAACTCAGATGCCCTCCCCAAACTATTTAAATACAAGTTCTACATTATTTCTAGTCCAACTATGAAAAATACCATAAAAATAATATTATCACTTTTTAAATTTTTGTTTCCTCCTTCCCCAAAAATATTCACCCTCTGCAAACTTCCCCATGTATTTAGTGTGCCTGAAGAAAAAAACTCCACCAGATAAATATTTAGTGAAGAAAAATCTGAGGCCAAAAAGCTAAGTGAGGCTTCAAGCATGTTTATGAGAATTTCCTGAAAACATAAGTATTTCAAAATCTTCACCACTTCAGTTCAGTTCTATGCATACACGTTTGTACACACACACACACACACACACACACACACACACACACACACACACCCCACAATGGTGATAAGCAGTTAAAATAGACACACTAGTCTGTCCTTAATGTTAAATGCCTAAGAGGTATGATAGAATAGTGGTTTCTTCTTACAGATCTAAAGTGCTTCCAAAATGAAATTTCAAAAAGACCATTATCATCTTAAATATATCTGAAGACAAAGAAAATTCAGTGTGTGTTTGTATGTGTGATTGCATGTGGAGGTCAGAGAACAATCTGTAGGAACCAGTTCTCTCCTTCCACCGTGTAGAGCCCAGGTACAAAACTCGGGTTCAGCGCCCTACCCACTGAGCTATCTCACTACCAAAGACATATCCCTTCCTCCTTTCTACACACACATCAAGAAATAACCAGATCAGGATCCCTTATCTGTTCAGCACTAATGGTATGCTCAAAAGCTGGCTCTAGGCTGTCTCAATGCTCACAGTGCTATTTTGTCTTCAGAGAGCTCATGTCTAGCTCTGCCTTTGATACTAAGTGCCTAAAAGGCACCATGGAGTGCTGGTTTCTCCTTATAAATCCAAAGTGCTTCAGAACTGGAGGCTCAAAATCACCATTATCTTCTTTATATAAAGACAAAGAAAGTTCCCTTTGTGATTCTGATGACCAAGATTACAAGTAGGTAATCTTGGAAAAGCTACTTAAATTCTTTCAGCCTGTTTCTTCATCTTTACAACAAATAATAAAAGCAAATGTCTCAAAGGTTATTGTGAAGATTATGGAATATAATTTATATATACATATATAATAGCAATACACATTGGCTCATTTCCTATACTAATAGTGACTATTCTTTAAGAGATTTACATGAGATGCTTCCAGGGATCAAGCAAGGAGCCAAGTATATTAGGCAAGCCCCAACCACTGAGCTACACTCCCAGCTTCAAATTATTTTTTTACAACAATGTAGGAACATGATGAACAATCCACCTGAACGGCCATGTGTTCCTAAATTACATCATTTCACAAAGTCCCTACCTCTGTCTTAGTTGGAGAAACTTTCGTTTTCTTCGGAGTTGTCTTCTGTCCTTTGGGCTCAATGACGCTCTCTTTTCCTCTTGCAGCCAGCAGCTCTGTTTCTTTGTAAGAACTTTCTTCTTTTGCTTTCATAAGAGCCAGTTTGGCACTGGCCTTGGGAGAGGCCCAGGCTTCTTTCTGGTGAGCTGACTTGCAGGGCTGCTTAGTGTCTTCTGAAGCCCTCCCCTTGCCATGCTTAGCAGGACTGGATGTCCTTCTTCCATTTGAGAAATGCTCGGCTTTCACAAAGGAGAAACCAGGATTGTTATTTGGGTTTCATGACAGCCAGCATCAACATTTTCTTCATCGTTGTGATTTTTTAGTACTACGTAGCATCACATTATTTCAAAACATTTACTACTTTAGCTTATATAGCATCCTTATTTTTTAAACTTATATATTCACATAATATATATTTTTGTAACCAGTTCAAACTGAGAATTGTCATTATAAATACAAACTATGCCTTTGACATATTATTGTAAACAGCATGGAAAGATATGGATGTAGCCCAATAGTACAGTACTGCCCACCAATGCACAAAGCCTGAGACCAATCCCGGGGCGGTGTGGAAAGACCAAGATTCCCCTCCTCAGATATGCTATAAAATGTATAGATAAAACTTACTGACTGGGATCTGTTGCACAGAATTCTGTAAAGCAGTGGGAGCCCCCAAATCCTGAGTCATCAAGGCTAAAAAGTGCTACATAAGCAGATTTACTTCTAGAATTACATCACCTATTAGTCCCCCACATTTGCAGGCTCCATTCAGTCAGCCAGGAATAGAAAATATTTTAATTGTGTATATACAAACCATGTTTGTTTATCCTGATCACTATTCTCTAAACAATCATCACAATAACTGTTTACATACCATTATACTGCATGAAAGTAATCTAATAATGGTTTAAAGTACACTGGAAGAGAAGCTGTCTATAAATTATATGTAAAGTCTACCCTTGCGCATAAAGAGCTTAAGTGTCCATAGTCATGAGGATCCACATGGGTCATGAAACTAATGTTTCACAGATAATGAGGGGCATCTAGGCCACAGGTCTGTATTCCAACTCCTCAGAGGGCAGTGGCAGAAAGACTGCGGTTTTAAGTGTAAAGTACAGAATGATTTAGGACCAGCCTGGGTAACTCACTAGAACCCCATCGCAACAGAAAAAGAAAAAGGAGAGCTGAGAACACAGCTCTGAGACAGATCACTTAAGTAGTATGTGCAAGACCCGAGATTCAATCCCTGATAGAGCAAAGTAAACAGAAACAGGTAAGAAAAGGCAGCGGCTGACTGTATCAGTAGATGGTGCAATATCAGGACCATTGCAGAACAGGCTATCCAAGATAATCTGAAGAGCTTCAGATGGTCTGGACAATCCAGAGGACAACTCTGTGACACTATCTCTAACATGAAAAGCTCAAAACATTTGCTTGTCTTCACACAATAAAATCCACATACTGAAAGATAGTCAGACATTAACAAAGTGTACCCTAATACACTTTACACAACACTAAATGCAGGAGGGCATTCTCCTCCAGTAAATAGCTTTCAAAGTGCAGGGAATCCTTGATTTAGGACTGTTCAACCTAAACGTTTTCAACTTTATCTTAGTATCTTAGAGGCAAAGGGGAGGAGGGAAGGGATGGGGGAAGGGTTGCAGGTGGGAGACACATTTGAAATGTAAATAAATAAAATAACCAATTAAAAAGAGTTTTCAACTTTATACTGGTGCAAAAGAAACACACAATCAGCAGAGAGATGGGTAATTTTGAGGTTTGATTTTTACAGGAATGTGACTGTAAATCAGCCTGCCATCCCTGTGGGTTCCATATTCATGGACTCAGTGACCTGTTGAGGTATCAGGCTGGATGCATACCTACACTTCTCACTATGACATGATCTAACTGCTGACAGTCTTGGAGTTAGCATAAGTACATCTGAGCCTAGGAGCACCTTTACCTAAATGGAGCACAGTCAAACAGCTCGCTGAATGTCCACGAAGCAATTAGTGCAAAGAAGGGTTTAGCAAAGTTAGCGAGTATTCTCTTCTACAAAGACAAGCCAGTGCTCTCTTACATTCCTCTGCCACCATTACCTTTATTAGGGCTTTTCTGCTTTGCTGCTTTGCTTAAATCAGCTTGGACAGATGAAAATGATTCTCCCTCTTCAGAATCCTTTCGGGCCTAAAACAAGTTTAAAAAGTGTCCAAAGTGTTAAGTAATAGGAAAACTATTACTATAAAATGTGCTGTTAAAACAAATTAAAATTTTAAATTTAAGGGTCACCTTCCAAACCAGCAAAATACCACAATAAACTGTCATCCGTTTATCCACAAAAAACTACCACAGCAAAGGAAATGTTTTATTACTTCATTTTACTGATAAGGAAACAGATGAAAGATTATAGCAATAATTCAATAAAACACTTCATTCCACCCAGTCTCCTAATCCAGAAATGGAAGTCGTATTAGAGTTTCTTTTATCTCAACTCCCAAACTAGAAACAAACAAACAAAGCAGGAAAAAAAATGATAACAAATTAAAGCCCAGTGGAAAAATAAAAGAGAAGTCAAGAGTAGCCGCTGATACCCTGACCTCAGTACTGGTAGCTGAAGGCTGAGCCAGGAGCACTGCCAGGTTTCAAACCTGTCCTGGCTACACAGTATCAGGCCACCCAAAACTAACCCAGCAAAGATCGCCTCAAAAAACAAAGCCTAAGAGAGCATGTTCTCAAGAGAAAACAAAGTGCTACAAAGGAGGCCCTGCTTCCTGAAAAGAGCATTTAGTTATTAAATCTGCATTCCATAGGAACTGATAATCATTATTCTGAAATAATACATAAAAATACCTTTTGCGGGCTGGAGAGATGGCTCAGCGGTTAAGAGCACGGATTACTCTTCCAGAGGTCCTGAGTTCAATTCCCAGCAACCACATGGTGGCTCACAACCATCTGTAATGGGATCCGATGCCCTCTTCTAATATGTTTGAAGACAGCTACAATGTACTCATATAACTAAAATAAGTAAATCTTATTTTAAAATCCCTTTTGATAAGAAATAAAGGTAAAACCACTGTGTTTTGTAGGGCAAGTTCTGCTTTATTTCTTGAAACCTTTCAGAAAGAATTACATTGTAAATGAATTTGCATACACACACACACACATATACACAACACATGCGCGTGCACGCATACACACAGTATAAATTAAAACAGTGTAGCTAGTGGGAAGACTCAATGGCTAAAGTCACCCCACATCCTGCAGCTGCATGAGGACGTATGGCACACTATGCCAAGCATGGCAGTGCATTCCTCTAACTGCAGTGCTGGGAAGGACACAGGAGGATCCTGGAGGCTCACTCCCTGGCCAGCCAACTTACAAGAAATGGGAAGTGCCAAGGTCAACTGAGGTGGAGGACAAGACCACATCATCTACCTCTGGCTTGCATGTGTACACACGTGTATACACACACACAGACACACACACACACACACACACACAAAATGCTACCTTTTTGATCTTGGGTTCTTCATCCAACAAGGCCAGTGTTCTTGCAAATTCTTCATCTTCATGCAACTGCCTCTCCAACTGTAAAAAGCAAAACACAGTAAGATGCTTTTGGCTTTTTGTACCCAAAAGTTTTTAAATGTGTGGTTCATATGTTTAGGAAAAAACAGAAAAACTTCCTGAAAATAAAAATGACATCTTCCCACTATACACCGACAGTCAAGTATCACAAGCTTGCTTTGCTAAACCAACTTATATTACAGACTCCACTTCTAGATCTACACCATAATAAAGTTAACATATTTCAAATTTGTTTCTTTATTACATTTTTATTTCTTGTGTATGTGGGTATGCATGCATGGCACAACTGAGATATTTGTTTCGGGTTTTTTTTTTTTTTTTTAGATTTATTTTATTTATTTATTATATGTAAGTACACTGTAGCTGTCTTCAGACACTCCAGAAGTGGGTGTCAAATCTCATTGCGGATGGTTGTGAGCCACCATGNGGTTACTGGGATTTGAACTCAGGACCTTCGGAAGAGCAGTCGGGTGCTCTTACCCGCTGAGCCATCTCACCAGCCCTTGTTTCGGTTTTTGTTGTCGTTTTGAGACAGGGTCTCACTATATAGTATTGACTGGTCTGGGATTTGCTATGTAGACCAGACTGGCCTCAAGCTCTTTTGGAGATCTTTCTGCCTCTGCTGGGATTAAAGGTGTGTACCACCACAGCCAGCTAAGGAATATTTATAAAACACTAAGTGTGAAGTGTCCAGCTAATAAAATGAAGAACCACATATGGTCTGTTCAGGACACTACAACAAGCACTGAGACACAGTCAGCCAATGTTCTCTAGGGCCAGCTCCATAGAGAAGCATTACATCACAATGTCAATAAACAGTACAGTCCTGGGAGTCTGGGGTCAGGGAAGGGGTCCACAAAGCCCTAACATGAAGCTTCAAGATGAGTCCTCCCGGTGAACTCAGCATCTGCAAACACCAGGCTCACCCACTCTTCCCACCCCATTCCCCACTCCCTTAGTCCCCTCTGCCTGAGCCTCTTCATCTCCATTCTTTTGTTGTTTTTTAAAGATTTATTTTATTTACTTTATGTATGTGAGTACACTATAGCTGTACAGATGGCTGTGAGCCACCATGTGGTTGCTGGGATTTAAACTCAGGACCTTCAGAAAAGCAGTCGGTGCTCTTAACCACTGAGCCATCTCTCCAGCCCCTTCATCTCCAATGTTAAGAGCAATCTTAAAAGTGTTTGTCTTTTGTTTTCTCCTCAAGGTGTCATACAGGTATACAAGTATTAAGCCCTACACAAATGCTAAGTCACTTGCAAAAACACAGCTTCAGCTGAGTGCCAGACTTGTCTCCTTGTTCCTCCACCACTTCCTCTATCAGACATCTGCCACTATCAAAACAGAACTCTTTTTAATTTATTAATGTGCATTTGTGTGTGTGTGAATGGGTGTTCAGGTATAGCACCGAGAACAACTTTTCTTCTACCCTGTACATGGATACCAGAAATCAAACTCAGGTGGGCAGGATTCCATGTCAAGCAGCTTTAACCACTGAGCCATCCTGTTGGGTCCCAGTTTGGTCCTTGAGGACAAACCTGAACCTGGTTCCAGTTTCTGAGGCCTTGTAGGAAAGCCTAAGCCTGGCTTGAATTCTGAAACCTGTCTCAATCAATTCATACCGGGATGATTCAGCAAGATCTGTTTGGCCCTGCCTCTGCCCCACCATTGCTGATGTAGAGCTTTGCCATTGGCCCTGTCGGTCACTCCTTACCCTCTGTCACCCTTCCCCACCTCCTACTTCTTCTTGCTCCACCAAAAATCCCCCTCCCTATGTTCCGAACTTATATAAGCGAGAGGCTGATGCCATAAAGTTGAGTTCCTGCTTCGACAAGACTCCTGGCTCAGTGTGTCTCTTTTGGGCCAATGACACTTGCCATCCTGCTTAGCTCCAGAGAGACCCCGGCAGAACCAGGTTCTCTCTCCTCTAGACTGGACCTGCGGGCAAGGAGCTGGCCCCATCCCGTAGGCCCCCAGAACAGAACTAACTTCTTTGTACCAACAGGCTCTGCATCCTGTGTTCTGATCTGCATAACAGCATCGCTGTTCATCCAGCTGCTCCGGTCACCTCTCACTTCCAACCTGACACAAGCCAACACACTTGCCACCTGCCATACCTCAACAATCTCTATGCTGGTCTGCTTTTGCTCATGCCCAACTACTGGGAAAGACTTCAATTTACCCTGTATGCACTACAGAAGCCAGTATAGTTTTAAGACCCACCAAGTCATGCCACTTTATTAAGGACTCCAATGGTGTCCATCTCACAGAAGCTAAATCTAAAGTCCTGACCAATCAATGTCCTTTTTCTAGGTACCAAAGACTCACTGTGACCTACAAGAGCTGCTGATGGCTACTCCTCCAAACCCCTAACTTCCTTCTCACTCATCTGTCTGGCCATACTGATCTCCTGAGCATACCTTCTCAGATGCTTGCCCTTGTGGTCCTGTGCTCAGTGGGGATCTGAGTAGTCAGCAATGGCTGCCTGTGCTTCACTCTCTGACACCGTGCACTCCCTACCTGCCCCAGAACACCACTTGCACTCTGCACGTCTGTCACTTCCCAGAATCTTGTTTTCTTCCTTGGTTTTCTCTTTAAACTGTAATCACCTACTACCTACAGCCGTGCTAGGAACTCGGTAAGTGATCAGATCACTTGTCAGATACGGGTTTACAGCTCAAGAGAGAATCCTGAACCAAAGGCAGATTTCTAAGTCATCAGTGTATATAGTAAAGGGACATGGGAAAGAGTATATATGCTCAGAATGAAAGCAAAAAGAAGACAGGAGAAAATGGAATTCTTTCAAATACACTACAGAACCTCCTATTCACAGAACTTCAAAATGTTTACATAAATAATTATCTGTTAGTCTCATCATTTATAATTTATAGGAACTTATATTCTCATATACTTTATTTTAATTTATTCTACACCAAACTCCTAATGAGGATCAATTTGAGCTAATCATGGCTGTGCACCACTATAATCCCAACACTCAGAAAACTAAGGCAAAATTGTGAGTTCAAAGCCAACTTGGCCTACACAGTGAGTTCTAGTCCTGCCTTGGATGGATGGATGGATGGATGGATGGTGGATGGATGGATGGATGGATGGGTAGATGGACATACGCAGAGACAGACAGATACACAGACAAGACAGGGAGGCAGGCAGAACTCATCTTAAAAGAGAAAAGGATTAAAACCACCTAGACTGTTTGCCTGGCTAACACAAGTCCCAAGTCAGAACAGCAAGCTAACAGTGACACCTAAGTGGAATGGCAGTACCTCTGCATCTTCATCCAGCTGCAGCTGCTTGGCGATGGCCTCGTCATTTAATCTGGAATCCTCTGTGTTTTGAGAAGACTGTATTCCAAAGAAAAGCAAAAAAGATAAGCAGAAATCTGACTAAAAATAAAGTTTTGGTCTGTTTGTTTGTTTTTCTGGCAACACTAACTAAACACATTACTGAGAGATAGGTCGCAATCCATACAGGCACAAAGTCGAGTTTGTGGCTGTTCTGGTACATCCAATCTCATAAAGACTAGACACTCTACAGACAGATGACTCTCATTTTGTTCTATTGATATGCTCAAAAGAAGTGTGCACACACACGTGCACCCACACAGTATATATAGGTATAATTGGTTGTTGAAGTAGTCTAAAACATTGGCAAATCAATGTTTGGTAAACATGCCATGGTCCTGTGCCAAGGAATCAGCACGCACTATAGCCAGCTTACACTTACACCTTTACTATACTGTATCTATAGGTCCATTTTCTAAATGGCCAGGGAAGAATGAATCGAGTATCAGTCAAACTAGAGCAGATCAGCATAGAGTACATTCTGATAAAACAACATGCATATCCCATTTCAAAATACAATTGTATACATCTGAAGTCAACAGTAAAATAACTTTACATTTTGAAAATTCCATTTAAATTCTAAGAACCATGACTTTTATTTATAGTTTAAATGTTTTCCTGCTTTTGAGTACAAAATATGCATATATATACATATACATATATACACATATATTCTAATTTCCATATCTTCCAAAATGAGGATATTTATCTACATCACAGAAAAATATCTCATTATCAATAAAGCATGTTTGCTTTATTAATCCCAAGCTTTCCTTATTAGTATCCATGAATGGATATCAATTCCATTATGTAGCACAGGCTGGCCTCACACTAACGCTCTTCTTGCCTCAGTCTCCCAAGTGCTGAAGCATCGGTGCACACCAGCGTGCCTGGGCATGCTCAACACTTACTTCTTTCTTTTTGCTTGCCACCATCTTCTTCCCAGATCTCTGGACACTTTCAGTTCCAAAATAATCGAGCACTGACGTCGGTGTGAGTTTTATTGGAGATAATGGTTTGTTCTTAGTCTTAATGTTTTCTTCACTCTTTTTCACGTTTGATGTTCCAAGGTAACTATTTGTAGATACTCCATTCTCTTTTGACTTGGAGGCTGCCTTTTTACATACAAAGTCATCATCTTCATCTTAAATGGAAGGTATTTTTGATAAAGCATAGGTCTTAATTATATAAACTAATCATTTCTACCAGCTTTTAAAAAAAAAAAAAATACTAATACCTTGAGTTGTTTTCTTCCTCCTATCTTCTGAATCTAACAGACACTCTGACATTTACAAGGGCTAGGCCTATGGCTGGCTGTAACACATCCACTATCTACCAGGCACTGAGGACACAACTAAGGGATACAGCAGTGAAAGATGCATTCCCTGACCTCACAGAACACAGTCTCCACGAAAAAAAAAACAAAAACCAGATACGTTAACTTTATACATTCTTTTGTGTGTACACAAACAAATATACACACACATTTGATTTTCAAGCTGCATGAAGAAGTGAAACAAGAGAAGAGTAAGGAGTGATTAAGGATACAAGAGGCCTTAAGTCCAATCTCCAATAGTGACTCCTCATCCCCAAAAAGTGAATGAGGAGAGAGAGAATTCAGTAGAAGAGCACCTGCATAGCACACATAGGAGATCCTAGGTTCACTTCCAACACCATAAAAGAAGGGAAGGAAAGGAAAAGGAAAAGGAAAAGGAAAAGGAAAAGGAAAAGGAAAAGGAAAAGGAAAAGGAAAGGGGAAGGGAAAGAAAAAGAAAAAGAAAAAGAAAAAGAAAAAGAAAAAGAAAAAGAAAAAGAAAAAGAAAAAGAAAAAGAAAAAGAAAAAGAAAAAGAAAAAGAAAAAGAAAAAGAAAAAGAAAAAGTCTGAGAAACTGAAGGATGTCCTTTTGGTAAAGCAATCATCAAAAAGCCTATTCTTGGGAGATCAAACTCAAGGCCTTGTGTGTACCAGGCAAGTACTCTCTCCCTTAGTTTATGCATTTGGTTTCTGGTTTTGGTTTGTTTTTTTCTTTTTTCTAAAATTTTTTTTAAGATTTATTTTTTTATTTTATGTCTATGAGTACATTGTTGCTGTCTTCAGACACACCAGAAGAGGTCATCAGATCTCACTATAGATGGTTGTGAGCCACCATGTGGTTGCTGGGATTTGAACTCAGGACCTCTGGAAGAGCAGTCAGTGCTCTTAACCACTGAGTCATCTCTCCAGCCCGGCTTGGTTTTTCTAGATAGGATTTCTGCATTCCTTGGCTGTCTTGGAACTCACCATGTAGACCAGGCTAGCCTTAAACTCACCCTGCCTCTGCCTCCCAAATGCTGGGATGAAAAGCATGCACCACCATTAGGCTTCTCAATCGTTTGGTTTTTAAATCTATGTAGTTCTGGCTGGCCTTGACCTTCCTACATATCCAGAGCTGACCTCCAACTCAAACCTCCTGCCTCAACAACCCTAATGCTGAGATTTCTAGTATGACCTAATATACCTGACTAGGGAGCATCTTTGATAAGCAACATCTGCACAGAGCCATGAAGACCTAGCAAGAGCAGTCAGATAATGTGAGCTGCAAAGCACCAGTTACCGTGCTCCCTTACAGTGAGTGTTCTCCCAGGCTGAAGGCAGTGTACTGCAGGTTAAGAGTTACATTCTATAGGACTTCCTAGGTGATAGAAAGAAACTCAAGTGGCAGGTAGCACAGAAGCCTGAGTAGCATAACATCACATGTTGGTTAAGTCTTGTCCTCTGGAGAAGACACTGCAAAGAGGAAAGGCAAAGGTAGGGAGCTCAGGAAGCCATTATAGCCCCAGACAAGATGCTGACTAGGGTAGTTCACAGAAGTGGTTAAGAAGTTCAGACTCGGGCTAGTGAGATGGCTCAGAGGGTAAGAGCACTGACTGCTCTTCCAAATGTCCTGAGTTCAAATCCCAGCAACCACATGGTGGCTCACAACCATCCACAATTAGATTCGATACCCTTCTTCTGGTGTGTCTAAAAACAGCTACAGTGTACTTGCATATAACAATAAATAAATCTTTAAAAAAAAAAAAAAAGAAGAAGTTCGGACTCTGGCTACACACATAATGAAGGTTGACATCTAATAATTATCTAATCATTCATTTGGAACCTCAAACTGTTGGGTTTATTAAATTTTATATCCAAAAAGAAAAGAAAAGAAAAGAAAAGAAAAGAAAAGAAAAGAAAAGAAAAGAAAAGAAAAGAAAAGAAAAGAAAAGAAGAAAAGGAAAAGGAAAAGGAAAAGGAAAAGGAAAAGGAAAAGGAAAAGGAAAAGAAAGACCCTCCAGCAGCCAGGGAGTGCCTCGGTGGTATAAGTTGTTTGTTGCCAATCCTGATGACTGCATTCCATCCCTGAGACCCTGACTTCCACATGTGACTAACCTCCAATGCTCACTAAAACACATGCACACACATACATACATACATCTCATATGGGATACATTTTATCCCCAGCCTCTTAAAGCCTCCTCTCCCTTTTTTTTCCCCAGGTACCACATACTCCACACTATGTTCTGCCTTGTCTAAAGCCTATAGATGCGACTGGAAAGAAGATGGCTCATGGTTAAGAGCATCTGTTCTTGCAGAGAACCCAGGGTTCCATTCCCAGCATCTGGATAGTAGCTCACAACCAGCTGTAACTCCAGCTTAGGGGAATCCTAAGCCCTCTGCTAGCCGCAGCAGTTACTATATGCAGGTGGTGCACATACATACAAGCAGGCAAACATAACCACAAAAAATAAAAAATAAGTGCTTTTTGGTTTTTTGTTTTGTTTTGTTTTGTTTTTTGTTTTTTGTTTTTGTTTTTCGAGACACGGTTTCTCTGTGTAACTCTGGCTGTCCTGGAACTCACTCTGTAGACCAGGCTGGCCTCGAACTCAGAAATCCGCCTGCCTCTGCCTCCCAAGTGCTGGGATTAAAGGCGTGCGCCACCACACCCGGTGGGCTTTTCAAAAGAATAATTCTTTATAATATTTTCTTTTAAAAAGCGCTTCACTATGTAAATAGAAGGCAACAGAGGCTATGTGGCCAGGTATGGTGATGCAACCCCATGACTCCAGCACCTCGGTAACTAACGCAGGAGAAATTCCAGTGAGTTCTAGGCCAAAAAGAATCTAACAGTGTAACTTGCTTCCTGCAAAGACACAATCAGTTAACAGGTTTTGCCTGGGCCATCCTCAGGTAAAATAACCCTTCTGCAGTCCTGAACAATGCGCAGAAGTAAAGCATTCCTGTCCTCTAGTAAAGCTGATTTGCCTCTGTCTGTTAGAAGCCAAAGGCAAGCTGCTTTCTCCTCCCTGATAAACAGATCTGAGCCAGATTTCTGACAACTACTTGAAAATCATAGGCAGCTCAACACTAAAATCTCCCTCCAGGATACTTGTCTCCTTGTAAAAACGCCACTTATTTTTATTTATGGACAACATAATCTCAAGTGTGCTAACAACGACCAAGTAAACTAGCATTTTCCACACGGAGAGGAACTGCCTGAGAGAGAAGATGGCCCTGCCACGCTGAGTTAGCCACACGCATCTGTTTGAAAGGATAACAACAAAAGAGAAGGGAATAACGTGAAGGTCTGCAATCAAATCTATTTACAAGGCAAGCAGGAAAAACAAATCTAATTCTGGAGCTCCTGCTGCTCAGAGTTTGGCCTCTGCAGATGGATCTGACTGTCCTGATGCTACGATTCTCTTGCCTTTGCTCTGGAACATGCCAAAATCCAATTAACAGGGAAATTTCATTAGAAAGATTAAAAATAAGTGACTTAGCAACAAGTGAAATCTAAGTAGGGAAGCTGGAGTGAGTAGCCCTAGTGTATGCCTGAAGTGCCTCTCAACGCTTCTCGAGTCAAACCCTGCGCTGTCATCTTGGTTTGGAAGGGCAGAGGAAGGTTCAGTTGTTAGAGCTAAAAACTACTTGAACTTAAATGAAAAAGAAAAGCAGTGAGCATTCCGCCTCCGTTCCTGGGTGTGCTAAGTGACACAGTCTCTGCAAATAAGCAGAAAAACAAAACTGATCGAGAAGCCAGGAGTCTCATTAATAAATGAGCAATAAATCCTCTGAGTCAAAACGAGTCAGTGAAAAGGTTTCTCTCTTTTGTGTATGCTAGGAAATGACACCCAACACTGCGCACACATCCTGTGGGGACAAGAGGCACAAGCAAGTTAAGACACTAATGGAAAAGCAGACTGCATAAATATATACTCAAATAAATACATGTATGCTTAAATACACAAAGATTTTTGATGCCAGGAGAGCCATACCCTCTCCAAGGTAACTCCCCTACACAGGGAGGAGACAGAACAGTCCCTGAGGTGATTTAGAGATATGTTAACCTAAATACTTCAGCCAAGCTGAAAATCTCTAAACTTAGATTCTTTTATGTAAAATCCTAATACGCAAATTAATATTGATTCTCAATAACTATAATCAAATAAAATGGACAGTTCTCTTACTTAAGAGACATTTTCTGCTACAACCATTCCATACTTCATTGGCAGCATCTATAAGAAGCTCTCAAACAGATAGACTATTATACTTGTTACCTCATACATAAAATGGCCTATCTCTAAAATTAAGCAAAGAACAATACTTCCCAAGTTTTGGTTACGGACCTAATAGAGCACCCTAGAAAGTGTAACACCTCCACTTTTTCCCTCAATTAACACTCAGCATAGTTAAGTACAACTCCCAAAGCACTGCCTCCAGAATAACTGTAAGGTCAGCATTAAAAAAGTGGACAAAGAAAGCCCTGATTTCTTCAATCAAACAGCAGCTGCTGGTGAAACTTAGTAAGGTAGCCTTCGGCACGTTAACTCAGGGCCTATGGCTGCATTAAAACGGAAAGCCAGCGCGTGCAGCACAGCAAGCATGTGGGGTTTGTCCTCTGAGAGAGTTCCATTAGTCATGGTTACCTAGATGCATGGTTTTCCTTTTTCTGTAAATTGGGAAATTACTGTAGTTAAAGTCGTTTTTTTATTTGACAACTACTATGTATATGTAGGACAGATTTAATCAAAGTGATGATGAACTATGTCCTAAAGCTGAACTGTAAGCCTGGATGCTCACTACTATAAACAGAAATGCTTGGCACACACACAGTTCCTTCAGTCCTTCTCCTGTTTAGAGAGCATTACGTGGAGCTGAAGAGACGCCAAGATGACTCAAAGTTCAAGAGCACATAGGACCTTGCAGAGGACCTGAGTTTGGTTCCCAGCAAGCACAAAATAGCAGCTCACAACCGCCTGTAATCTAGTTCCAAGGAAGCCAATGCTTTGTGGCATCTGTGGGTACCTGCACTCACATGAACATACTCCCTCCCGGACAGACCACAAACATTCATAATTAAAAAATAAAATCATTCTTTAAATTATTTTTAAAGTACTACACAACAGAAGTAAAATGTAGGCCATATATACAATCTTAAAATAGCCACATTTTAAAAGATAAAGACTGAGTACTGGGGCTGGCAAGATGGCTCAGCAGGTAAGACTGCTCTTCCGAAGGTCCTGAGTTCAAATCCCAGCAACCACATGGTGGCTCACAACCACCCATAATGAGATCTGACGCCCTCTTCTGGTGCATCTGAAGACAGCTACAGTGTACTTATATATAATAAAAATAAATCTTTGGGCCAGAACTAGCAGGGACTGAGCAAATGGGGCCAACCAGAGCAAGCAGAAGTCCTAAATTCAATTCCCAACAACCACATGAAGGCTCACAACCATCTGTACAGCTACAGTGTACTAATATACATAAAATAAATAAAGACTGGGTTCTGTAACTCAGAGACGGAGTGCTAGTCTAGCATGCTCAAAGCCCTAGATTTCATTCCTAGCATCTAAAACAAAATCGTAAAAACAAATCAAATTTTGGGGAGTTGTTCTGTTTTTAGTTTTGTTGTTTTTCAGATAGGGCCTCACTATAGCCCTAACTGGCCTGAACTCACTCTCTTTGTGAGGGTTTCACTGCTGTGAGCAGACACCATGACCAAGGCACCTCTTAGACAACATTTCATTGGGGCTGGCTTACAGGTTAAAAGATTCAGTTCATAATCATCAAGGTGGGAGCATGGCAGCATCCAGGCAGGCATGGTGCAGGAGGAGCTGAGAGTTCTGTATCTTTATCTGAAGGCTGCTATTAGAAGATTGGCTCCCAGGCAGCTAGGACAACAGTCTTAAAGCACATACCCACAATGATACACCTACTCCTCCTCCTCCTCCTCATGGTGCCACACCCTGAGCCAAGCATACACAAACCATCACCCTCACTATGTAATCTCACAGAGATCCACCTGCCTCTACTTCCCACATGCTTGAATTCAAGGCTGTGGCACCATGCCCAGCAGCAATGGTTCCAACCCAAAACCAAGTAAACAGGACATAGTGTTGCAGGCCTGAAATCTTGGCACTGGAAAGTGGAAAGCAGGGGGGTCAGAATCAAGATCACCCCTGGCTACACAGGAAAACCAGACTAGGCTACATGACAGTCTGTCTTTAACATACAACATCACTACTTTCTACATTTCAATTTTATGGGGCACATACTGCTCTTACAGAGAACCCAGGTTCAATCCCAGCTTCCACATGGGAGCTCACAACCATCTGAAACTCCAGGAGTCCCAAGGGATCTGACACCCTCTTCAGGAACCAGGCTCAAACATGGTGCAAAGACACACAAGAAGACAAAGCACATAAAATGAGATTAAAAAATACAATTTTAAAATCACATGGGAAAATAGAATACCATATAATACTAAAACATCATAGTAGGGTACGTACGATAACTAATCTGTCACCCTGAAGAGACCTAGAAATACACGGTGTCAAGACAGGTCTTTGAGTGTGCCACTGACAAGTGTCTTCGACAGACTGAGTGGGGTGGAAGACCCACTATGGGGCTATGATCTTAGAGTGGATAGTGAAGAGAAAACGAGGTGGGCACAGACAGTCATCCCTCTCTGGTTCCTGACTGTGACTGCGACGCGACCAACATCAGCAAGATCCTGTTGCCAAAACTTCCTCACAGTGTCACCCCAAACTAGGAACTAAAATAAACCCTTTCTCCCTTAAACTGTCAGTGCTGTATCACAGCAACAGAAATGTAACTACCACAATGGGTACACTGTCCCCCCAAATTTTCAGCTAAGACAGGACAATGCTCCTTTTACATACACATGCCATGGGAGGAATGGAACAAGCAAAGAGTCAGATGTGGGACACACACCTGTATTCCCAGCAATTGGAGGCAGAAGTAGAAGGACTGCTGTGAGTTCAAGGCCAGCCAGGGTTTATATATATGAAGGGGGGAGGAGACTATAATGGAGGAGGAGTGTTAATGGAGGAGGGAGAGGAGACTGTCAGTGGTCATAAAAGTCTCACATGAGATACTGGCGTCTCTTCAGGAGACTGCACTAAAAACTATCCTAGTGACTAGAGAATCTGTAATCAGAGCCTTAAGTGAGCCTTGATGTACCTAAATCAGAAGATAAAGACAGCCTGGTCCACAGTTAAAGGCCACTCTATCTGCAACTGACATTCCCAGGGTGCCGGGAAGCTTCATCACCCCGCCTTCATTTACACAGCCCAGTTACCAAACTGTTTCCCTTAACCCTCCCATGGATCCAAACTGTCACAAAGGTAGCCATGGTAAAGAAACCTCTTAAATATTGTACAATGTACCTAAGCAGATGTTTAGCAACAGTACAAAAGCATTAAAAACACTAATCTATCCCCATTGTAAGAAACACCTCAGTCTATTAAATGTTTCCAAAAAATAGCTCAAGGGCTGTAGAGATGACTCAACAGTTAAGAGGGCTAGCCACTGCTGGGTGGCGGGTACACGCACACCTTTGATCCCACCATGTGGGGGACAGAGGCAGTTCACGGCTAGTCTAGTCTACAGAGCAAGTTCCAGGACAACAAGGACTACACAGAAAAACCCTGTGAAGGAGGGAGGTGGGGGGAGGAGAAGAGGGAGAGTTAGAGGAGGAAGAGGAAGAGGAAGAGGAGGAGGGGAGAGAAGGAGGGGGGAGGAGGAGGAAGAGGAAGAAGAGGAAGAGGAGGAAGAGGAGGAAGAGGAGGAAGAGGAGGAAGAGGAGGAAGAGGAGGGAGAGGAGGAGCTACTCTTCGAGGACAGGTGTTTGATACCCAGCATCCATAGAGGCTCACAGTAGCCTATAACTCCAGACCCAGGAGATCCAACACTCTTGTGTGGCCCCCCACAGGCACAGACATATGTTTAGACAAAACACCTATACACATAAACAAAATTCTTTTGAATTCCTGTGGGGGTTGGAGATTCAGCTGAGTGGTAGAGAACTTGCCCAGCAAGTGCAAAGGCTCTAAGGTCAGTCCTCAGCTCTGAGAAGAATAAAAACAGACAAGGACAGGAATATAGATCAGTGATAAGAGTGTTTACCTCGCATGCATGAAGTGCTGGATTTGACCCTCATCAGTAACTAGACCTTTACCACACAAGAAATTTCAAAGATAATGATGTCCTTCCCCTGACAGATACCATTCAGAGAAAACAAAAGGAACACATTTGGTACCTTACCTGTCTCAGAAACGTAGGTAACAGGATCCTTCCCAGAGATTTTACCAGGTTTAGAAGACAGTGACAATTTTTCTGATTTCTTTTTAGCATTTTTTACCTGTACTGTCTCCTCTGACTCTGAATCTACAAGAGAAAAATTAAACCGTGAAAAGAAACATCAGCATATTTTAAAGTAGTCATTCTACTTCTTGGGCAATCCCCCAAGAAGCATGTCTTGAATCTTTACATTACTTTTTTGTTGTTGTTGTTTTTGTTTTTTTGGTTTTTTGAGACAGGGTTTCTCTGTGTAGCCCTGGCTGTCCTGGAACTCACTTTGTACACCAGGCTGGCCTCGAACTCAGAAATCTGCCTGCCTCTGCTTCCCGAATGCTAGGATTAAAGGCGTGCGCCACCACCGCCCGGCTATCATATTGTTGTTATAACAATAGCCACAAACCAACTGGCTTAACAACTACACATGTGGCAGAGACACAGTTCAGTTGGTAGCGGTCCCTGCTGCTAGCCTGATAACCTAAGCCCAGTCCCCGGGAACCACATAGTAGGGGAAAGTCAACTCCCCCAAATGACCACCTGTCCTCAACACACACAATGTGGTACACACCCCCACAATTACAAAAGAAAAAAAGTCTAACATAAATACATTATCTTTAACAGTTCTGAGCAATGGCTGACACAGGTCTCATGGGGGCATCAGTAGGGTTCCCTAGGGAAGAATCCATTTCTTTGTCATTTCCACCTGCCTAGCGGCTGCCACCAACACATCTTAACCTCTTCTCCCATCTTCTTTTTTTTTTTTTTTTTTTTTTTTTTTTGTTGGTTTAACATAAGTGAATCACACTGTGGCTCCTGAATGGTCCT
>NC_034602.1:56306076-56310678 GCF_900095145.1 Mus pahari
ACTCACTCTGTAGACCAGGCTGGCCTCGAACTCAGAAATCCGCCTGCCTCTGCCTCCCAAGTGCTGGGATTAAAGGCGTGCGCCACCACACCTGGCTTTCCTCCCACCTTCAAAGCCAAGAAACCAGGCATGGTGGCAGTGGCCAGGGAGACTGATAGTTCAGGCTTGTCTGGGATACAAGTGAGTCCAAGGCCAGTAGAAGCAACCTTAGTGACCTTTAAGAGAGCTATGGATGTAGTTCAGGGGTAGGATGTTTGCATAGCATGTGCAACTGTGTTCATCCCCTGGACCACACTCATACTCACACAAATAAATTACCCTCAAGCAGACAGAGTGCTACCAACTCACTGAGTTCTGACCACCTTACACTGCATTACTTTTTTTTTTTTTTTTTTCAGTGAGAGTGGAGTGGTTAAGACAAAGTCTCTCTAAGTAGACCAGGATGGCCTCAACCTCACAGGCCTGTCTCTGCCTACAAGTACTGGGATTAAAGGAGTGGGCTTTCCTACCCTCTCAATCTCTCTCCAAATCTCTTCTGCCTCCTACTCCTTAGACACACTGAGCCCGTCTTCTTTTAGGGTCATCTGAACCACTCTACAGCCTAACAGAGTCACAGGTTGTAGGAATTAATTGTGCGTCTTTGGAAGATAGCACTGTAGTTACTCTGCCTACTTGGCCAGACTACTTAATGCAATTTAGAACAAAGCATAAACACCTAACAGGGCCTGGTACACAGTCCACCACTCATAAACTCACTATCCTTCCTCTTCCTCTCCCTACAACTAAAAGTTCTGGTTGGTTTTGGGTTCTAGTTCTAGACAGGGTTTCACCACAGCCCTGGCAGTCTGAGATCCGCCTGCATCTGCCTCCCAAGTGCTGGGATTACCGGCATGTGTCGCCACACCTGGCTCATGCTGGAAACCTTAGTTTAATATAACTGTTTCCACGAGGAACCTCAGAGAACACAGAGGCAGACTTTCAATATCCTTATGATAAAGGACACCGCACAGCTCAGTGCACTAAGTAAACAGTCAAGAACCCTGAAAACTCAGTCCTGAGCTGCACTGTCCCTGTGAAAGCCACAGCAGCCTACATTCCACGACACACCTGCAGTTCCAGCTACTGCACACAAGGCAGGAGAGCACTTGAGCTTGGAACATCGGGACCAGCCTGGGCAACAAGAGTAAGGCCCATCTCAAATATATACATAAAATCAAAATGAAGAACCAAAAAAAACAAATGTATTAACAACACACAAATACTCTCTTAGGCTACATTATTTTACAACCACTGGGCAGGCTGGGCAACAAGGGTAGGACCCATCTCAAATAAATAATAAACAAACATACATCAAAATAAAGGATAAAATATTAACAATACACAAACAAAATGCTTCCTTAGGCCTGTAATTCCAGAATTTGGGAGATGTAGGTAAGGTCAGGAATCATGTCTTCATCAGCTAATAGGGAACTCAAGGCCAACCAGGGCTACTTGGGACCTTGACTTAAATAAGGGGGAGGAGGGCAGATAAAATGAAAATTAAGTCAGGTGTGACGGCCTGCCTGCAGGCCAGCTGCTTAAGAGCCTAGGCAACAACCTGCTTCAATAATACAAACAGGGCTGGGGAGGAGAGCTCAATGGTAGAGTGCTCGCCTGCCAAGCAGAGAGCCTCAGTTCAACCTCTGGCATTGCAAAATGAATGAATAAAGGAATGAATGAATGAGAGACATGGGCATAAAGAATACTGTTCCCCTCCTCAAAACTATATTTAAAGAAAATCCTTCAAATTAGAAAATCAATTTTAATTATTTGCTTTGGGGCCAGCAAGATGGTTCAGCAAATAAAGATACCTACCACCAAGGCTGATAATCTAAGTTCAGTCCACCAGGAGCACAGGGATGAGAGAGAACAGACTCCTGAAGCTGTCCTCTGACCTCCTTGCACTGCCATGGTACACATAACCACAAGCACACAAAGTCATTAATTAAATGTAACCAATATTTATTTTAATAGCAGCATTGTAAGGTAATTTTTTTTTTTAAATTCAACTTCTAAAAACCTCAGCTTGAAAAACAAACAAAAAAAATTGATGGGAATATATTTTACAATAGGGGCAGAGAATACAGATTAGAGGCAGAACACTTGCTTAGCATATGTAAGGTCCTGAATCTGATCCCTTCCACATTAAAATATTTAGACGTTGTAGCTTTGCCGCTAACAATTGTTCCAAGGACTACCCACAGAGCTCTCTCCACAGTAATTATTCATGAGATTTGTGCATCTCAGACATCAGCTTGGAAAATACAGTTAAAAGGGAAATGAAAAATTCTGAAATGAAATTCTTTAGAGTCCTCAGAAAAGTTACCTGAGTCATAGATGATCCTCTTCTTCTTGCTGTGCTGCTTTGGTTTGGAGGCGTCCTCTTTCCAGGAGTTACTGACCTGCAGACAGCAGGGAGAGTTAGAACAGAGGGAGCCTACACAACTCAAGCCTGGTGTCCTTATTAAACTTGGGCTTAGTAGCTTCCAACTGAAGCAATTCTGCCCCGTGGAGACATCTGTTGATAGCTAGAGACATTGTTATCAAAGTGGGAGGTAGAGATTTTATAACATCTAGAGTACAGAAGGGTACTACTAACATCACGTAACACAACACTCATCTAGCCCAAAACGTCAGGAATGCTCTTGCCGAACTCTATCAGGAAAGGGGACTTACAGAACATTATTATCAGCTAAAACGAACCCACATATAATGAAGAGGAAAAGGATGTCGGACACTGCAGGGTCAAGAGGTTTATTAGATCCTGCATGTCCCTGACTGCATGCCTTGGTCTCCAAGGGGCAAGTATCTCTCAGCAGAGGTGATACAGCCTTTGGAGGTAGAGCCTAGTGGAAGAAGGGAGAAAGGGGCCCAATCCCTTCTTCCTCTTCTGTCTCTTAGTCATGAGGACCACTCTAGTCTACCACATGCTCCCACCATGATGTGCTGCTACCTCAAGAGGCCCACAGCAGTGAGGCAACAGGTCACAGAGTAGAAACCTCCAAAACTCCGAGACAAAATAACCTTTCTCTTTATAAGTAGGTTATCTCAAGGTATTTTGTGATAGTGGATAATACATAAGACAGGTGCTTCCTAAAAATGCAACATAAAAAAACAAAAAACAGAAATAAGACCTAAGCTGGCAGCCCATCACCAACCAGCACACACATGCTGAAAATTTGTAGTAATATAACAGAATCCAATACAATAAAACCAAGCAAGAAACACTTGTGTGGTTACGTCAAGACAATGAATCATGCTGGGCGGCAGTGGTGCACTGGTGGTGCACACCTTTAATCCCAGCACTTGGGAGGCAAAGGCAGGCGGATTTCTGAGTTCGAGGCCAGCCTGGTCTACAGAGTGAGTTCCAGGACAGCCAGGACTGCACAGAGAAACCCTGTCTCAAAAAACCAAAAAAGAAAAAAGAAAAAGACAAGGAATCATAAAGGATCCAGATATCTGACCAAACATCACTCCTAAGTTTGTGTGAAGTGAAATAAAGATGTCCCTTCCCAAAGTAGTTGAGCCTTATCAAATCAGCTGAAGCCCTAAAAAGAAAAGCCAACTTTCCTGGAATGAGAGAGAATTCTTCCTGTCCGACCTCTATCAAGGGCATCAGCTCTTTCCTGCCTTTGGACTGGAACGGGACCATCATCTCAGTCTGCTCAATTAGACAGATCCAGATCTGTGTGCTCAGCTATTCTGATCCTCAGGCCTGGTCGGCAACTCTGCCATCCGCTCTCCTACAAACTGCAAACCTTGTCAGCTTCTTCAAGCCTCTGAACCTAATCTTAGTAATGAATCTAGAGTTATGTTCATACCATTGGTCTGTTTCACTGGAAGCCTAGCCAGATTTTTAGTTCTAAAAAATGGAATACTGCTATTAAAAAGTACCTAAAAACCAGGGACTGAGTGGACGGGAGGGATTTGACACACACGCTAGGAAAAGCCCAGAGTACCATGAAGGAGCTATGAGGAGCGGCATGGGTCCAGGGGGCTCACAGGGCAAACCCTCATCTCAGAAAACAAATCCATCTCCATCAACAGCGTGCTGATCCATGAATGGGCAGTCTAGCTCAGCAACAGGAGGACCTTGCCTGACTCACACAAGGCCATACACTTGGTCTTCAACGTCACCATAATAAAATGTAAAGAAAAAAAGAAAAATGAACGATAAAGGCCAACCAATCCACTGCACTTTCAGATGGAAACTGTAATAGGCTTTTGAAAACCACAGTAGAGACGTGGGATAGAGCCAGGCAATGCTGGCTCAGGCCTTTAACCCCAACACTCAGGAAGCAGAGGCAAGCAGCCTGAAATAGAGTGAGTTCAAGGACAGTAAGGGCTACACAGAGAAACCTGTCTTAAAAAAACAAAAGTAGGCACTGCCGGGGAGAGAGCGGACTGGTGAGGAGGGACCCGTGTCTGGTCCCGGTCGTCCGGCGCCTTTCCCGCCCAAGGAGGGGTGTTCGCCTGGCAGCAGTCCCCAGGCTGATCCGGCACCCGGCACCTTTCCCCGCCCGAGGAGGGGTGTTCGCCTGGGAGTAGTCCCCCAGCATCCAG
>NC_034602.1:56310689-56312646 GCF_900095145.1 Mus pahari
GTAGTGGGAGTGGGTGGGAAGGGGAACAGAGGTGGGGGGAGGGGTATGGGAAACTTTCGGGATAGCATTTGGATTGTAAATAAAGAAAATAATAAAAAAAAACAAAAAACAAAAGTAAAAACCAACAAACAACAACAAAGAACTTGGTTGTGTCTGGACCTGAAGGCGCATGTTTTTGATTCCAGCACCTACAAAACACAAGCAGACAATCTCTGTGAGCTGCATGCCTGAATGGCCTACAAAGGGGGTTCTAAGCCAGCCAGCCAGCCAGAACTAGACCCTGTCTAGCTCTCTAAAAATGAGATAAAGAGAGACGAAACGAATTTAGATATGACCTAGAGATGGTTCAGCAATTTAGGACACTATTGCTCTTACATAGGACCTGGTTCAACTCCCAGCACCCAAATGATGGCTCACAACCATCTATAACTCCAGTTATAACAGTTCCAAGGGGTCCAAAGTCCTCTTCTAGTCTCTGTAGGCACCAGGCATACAAGTGGCACCACATACATATACACACAGATAAAACACTCACACATATAAAATATATTTAGGAAAACAATGTGGATGTGTTCTAGTGTTCTATGAAAAACAAGAAAATTCAGTGCTGAACTAAAGAGATTCTGAATCAAAATGCTGAAGGTACAGGTTGGGTTCTGGCAATTTATGGTAAAGTTGGTAAACTAAAGAAAGGTGAATTAAAGTACTGCTAACCAAAAAGCAGCCATAACTTGATGATTTGTAAATTCCTTAAGACTGTCCACATTATAAAAATGAGCCAGCGTATTCTGAAGGAAGCGTCAGGAGCACAGCTATCACTGGGGAGACATCAGTACAAGCAGAAAGACTGCCAATTCCAACTACAGAAGATAAAAACAGTATAGAACAAAGAAATCTGCCTGACTTCTTACAATCCACAGATGAGTCAAAAGGTTATTTCTAAGACAGCATCAGGACTGACTCTTCACTTTAAAAGGGTAGAGGCGCCATCTTGGTTTCAAAAGACCAGCTAGCCTTCACCTGAAGCCTCAAAGACAAAGAGCACTAAAGGATCCCAAGGCTTACAGGAGCAGAACCCCAGCAAGTCTTCGAGACTATAAAGCCAGGTTACTACTACCATACCTGAAAATATAACAGCATTTCCTTTGCTAGGCCCTGGGCTTGCATTCGAGCCATTAGACCTTCAGTCTCAAGAATGGAAATACCTTCTGTGTCTGACCACTATTATATACGGTTTCCCAACAACTAAGAATTTACCTAAAAGTGAGTCATACCTTCAAACCTTATTTATAATTGACTTAGATGAAATGTAAATGATCCTAGTCTTTATACTTGATGGGAGAATGAAGGTGTGACTGAAATAGAAAGAGCTCTTTAGGTGGTCATGGATAAATGTTATAGAATGGATGTTTACACGCTCCAGAGTCCTTTGTTGGAGCTCTAATCCTTAATCCTAGCACTCAGAGCAGAGGAAGGTAGATAACTGTGAGTTCAAGGCCAGCCTGCTCTCCACAGCCAGTTCCAGGCCAGTCTGGGCTACATAGTGAGACTCACTCCAAAAAAGTAAGTAAAGTGGTAGGGTAAGGTCCTGATCTGACAGGATTAGCATCCTCCTAAGAACAGAGCAGAAGGCTCGATCCCCCTTCTTTCTTTCTGAGCACCTTAGCCAAAAGTGAGGACACAGGGAAGACAGCCATCTGAAAACCAAGAGCTCTCACTAGAAACTACATCAGCCAGAGAAACCCTGATCACAGACACACAAGCCCCAGAACTCAAAGAAAGTAAGTGTCTGCTGTTTAAGCCACTAGATCCATAGTATTTTGTTGGGGTATCCAGAACTAATTAAAATATGACCTACAGGGCTGGTGAGATGGCTCAGTGGGTAAGAGCACCCGACTGCTCTTCCGAAGGTCCGGAGTTCAAATCCCAGCAACCACATGGTGGCTCATAACCATCT
>NC_034602.1:56313191-56328290 GCF_900095145.1 Mus pahari
AACTCAGAAATCCGCCTGCCTCTGCCTCCCAAGTGCTGGGATTAAAGGCATGCGCCACCACACCCGGCTTAAAGATACTCTTAAAAGAAAGCTGGCAATGAAGAAGAGTCAATGAAACTGAAGAGTAAAAGAGTTCATGTGGTGGTCCCAGGTCTCGGGAACATCACTTGATCCCACGAGTTTAGGACAAGCCTAAGTAACAGTTAACTCTTTCTCTAAAAAGTGTAGTCTAAAAGAACAATCAATAAAAAAGGAACAAGTCTCAATGATCACTGAGGCACTACTAACAATCTATGGATTTGTAATTTAGGAGTGACCAGGTGTGCTAGCTCACACCTATAGTTCTGTAGCCTCCACTCAGGAAGTTGAAGCCTGAGGACCAGAGGTCAAGGTCAAGGTCAAGGTCAACCTCAGCTACAAGGCAAGTTCAACCATGCAAAGCACAGAGGAACATCTTTAAAGGATCAAAACAGAAGACTGGCAACTCAAAATTTCATACCCAGCAAAAATGTCCTTTAAGATGAATACAAAATTGACTCTTATATACACTTACAGTTTCTGTCGGAAACAAACTACACTACAAGAATTTTAAAGAAAATTCTTCAAGTTGCAAAAATAGTATCAGAAGAAAACTCAGTTCTTCAGTGAGAAATGAAGAGCACCAGATATGTATACAGAATTTAAAAGAACATTCTTCTTTGTACTCTTTTGTTGTTGTTGTTTGTTTGTTTGTTTGTTTTTCAGACAGGGTTTCTCTATGTAGCCCTTGCTTTCCTAGAACTATAGACCAGGCTAGCCTTAAACTTGGAGATCCACCTATCTCTGCCTCCAGGGTGCTGGGATTAAGGGCGAGTGCCACCACCACCACCCAGCTCTTCCTTATAACTTCTTTAAAATACATAACTGTTAAAATAAAAATTACAATCAATTGTGGAAGATAAACGTGCACATATAGCACATAATACTGATAAATTAACTTACGGAATCATAAACCTCTTACAAGTTAAATACAATGCAATAGTATTAATTCAGATACACCATTGTAGTCATTTTCTACATTCTACAGCAGCATAGCTGACCTTCTCTGGTCCAAAAGACAGAGACTGACTCTTTCCTGCAAGGCCTCATCCTGAGTCTAACAGTATCTACCTGAGGATAGGTTCTTATGTCTCTATGAGCAAATCTGCTTTGTTTTGTTTTGTTTTTTGCTGTTGTTTGGTTTTGTTGTTGTTGTTGTTATGTTCTGCCTCACTCAGTTCATCTTCCCAGAATATGCTATGTCACCACAGATGGCAAATTTTGACCTTAAAAAGGAAAGGTTTTGTTAGTTTGGTTCTGTTTGTTGTTGTTACTGTTTTTAATGCATGTAGGCATTTTGCCTGCATACAAGTCTGTGCCATGTGTATTCCTGATGCCTATGGAGGCCAGACGAAGGCTCCAGACTGTTACATGGAGTTACAAATGGCTGTGAGCCACCATGTACTAGAAATCAAACCTGGGCCATACAGGAAAACACCCTGTGCTCTTAGTCGCTGAGCCAACTCTCCAGACCAAAACTGCAAAGTTTAACAACTAAAAAAGGAGCTTGGGGAGGGGACAACAGGGTTTGCTAGACAGATTAGCCTGTTACCTTCTTCCTCCTCAGTGTACTGAACTTGTCAGCAGTCCACACTTACAAGGGTAGGAGCAGAGTTCACTGGACAGCTCACATATACAAACTGACCTTGGCTTCCTTGATTCCCTTCTTTCCTTTGACAGTTCCTTCCGACGCTTTTGTCTTCTCATTTTTTACTGTCTCGTTTACAGGCTTTTTTCCACTTGATATAACCCCAAAGAATTTCCGAATGTCCTAAAAACAGAAGAGGAAATATGTAAATATTAAATATGTAACATTCTAATTTCAGTCACTAACAGGACAACCTTATTCAAGTGGTCTCACCCAAGCCATCTCTCCAAAGCAAGGTCATCTATACTCAGCAGCACCCTTTTTATAAATAAAGCCATCTGACAAAATTATCTGAATCAAAAATAATTTTTCTAATGTAAGGTAATAATAATCCTTAGAATATAACAAAAAAAAGGGCAAAAATAAACAAGTAAAATCTTTGCCTGGTGGTGGTGGTGGCGCACACCTTTAACCCGAGTACTTTGGAGGCAGAAGCAGGTGAATCTCTGAGTTTGAGGCCAGCCTGGTCTACAGAGTGAGTTCCAGGACAGCCAGGGCTATACAGAAAAACCCTGTCTCAAAAATAAATTAATTAAATAATAATGATTATTAATAATAATAATAATAATAATAAAGGGTCTGAAGAGATAGATGGCTGAGTGGTTATAGCACTTATTGCTCTTGCAAGAGACCTGAGTTAAATGACTTATAACCACCATCTGACACCAGAGGGTCATATGCCCTCTGGCCTCTGTAGTCGCCTGCATGCACGTGATGTACATAAACTCACACAAGTATACAGACATACACACACACACACACAAAAAAAATAATAATAATAATAATAATAAATAAACAAACCATTTTAAAAATGGTTGTTTGACAATGACAGCAGGGTTCTAACAGGCAGGAAGCAGGCAGTAACTGCAGACACACATACCAATCCCATCATCCCAGGCACATGAAAAGACTCTGCTCAGTACCACCCCCAGCCACAGGATTTATACAACCCAGATCATTCTGAAAAACTAAGAATGTTGAAAGATTTTTCTCTACATAATTCTTCTCAAACTCTAAAAAGAAAGACTAGTACCTATTTATTGTAATATGCTCTTTCATTACTCGACCCTGGGTTAAACTACAGAATTTGAATTAATTATACAAAACCTTTACAATATAACTGAACATTAAAAGCACTCGGTTTCCTTATTATTTACATACATATTGTCCGTCCCTTCCCTTTTTTATTTTTATTTGGTTTTCAGACAAGATCCTGTACAGCCGGGCTGTACAGGAACTCACTATATAGGCCCGACTGGCCTCCACTCATAAGAGATCACCTGCTTCTGCCCTCACCCCCAAAGCTGGGGATATAGGTGCACCACACACCCAACCCCTACCTTTCTCTAATTTAGTTATGAAGAAACAACTATAGAAAGGAACAAGCCTTAGAATCAAGAAGCCTAGGTTCAATCTACTTGTGTGATCTTGTACAATTCATTAGTATCTCAATCTGTTTTCTGATAAGCGAAATGCAATTCATTATACCTACCCTTTATAAAGTTTAAACACGCATCTCTTATCATTTTGGCTCAGCAAAAAAGCTTCACTTCATTTTGAGATATTATCCAGTCACACCACTGAAATATCCCATTTTTTAAACCATTTATAAGCAAAAATATAGGATCTCAAATCTTTCTTTCCAGCTCTCCCACTATATAAAAGGTTCTAATTTATTAACTAAATCTAAGTCTACAAAGTATCGCTGCCATGTTGGTGGCATGTGCCTATAATCAAGGGGTAGAAGCTGGAGTTCAAGACCAGTCTTAGTTACACAGAAAGTTCCAGACTAGTCTGGGATACAAGAGCCTCTGTCTCAAAAATAAACAAATAAATGAATAAACAGGAAGCCAATACAATGGCTCAGCAAGGGAAAGCTGAGCTCAGTCTCTGGAGCCCAAGGAAAGGTGGGAACAAAGAAGTGACTCTGTAGGTTGTCCTCTGACCTCCATATACATGTGGCACATGTGCTCCCACATAAACATCACACACACACACACACACACACACACACACACAATAATAATAATAATAATAATAATAATAATAATAATAATAATAATAATAAATTTTTAAAGAAAGTGAATAAAACAAGCCTATAGCCCTTGGCTATAAGACTCCTAAAGAGACATCTGTGTCAAGTGGTGAAGAATAGGGCAATAAAGAAAGCCCCAGTCATATGTATAATTTGCCAAGAACTGGGCTTGAGGCTGACTACTTTATTGCTTCTGAAGGAAATGACAGTTTCTAACCAGTTTCGCTCTTTAAAATGGTACGGTGATTCTTCAAACAGTGGAGATTTCTTAGAAACACAAAGGGAAGAAAAAGGAAAGGACAGAGATGATGCCAGTGACTCCACAGAACCAGCAAAACCGTAAGTTAATATTTAGGAAGCAAGCAAGATAGCTTGGAGGGTAAAGACAGCTGCTGTCCGCCCAAGGACCTCTGTTCTATCCCTGAAGTCTACACAAGGAAAGGAGGGAACCAACTCCCACACTTTGTCCTGACTTCCACACCTATACATACATGCACAAAAAGAAACAAACAAAAAAATTATGATAATCAGGGTCCTGGTTTTCAACTTGTTTTTTTAACACCACAGATTAAAGAAAACAAAATATTGAGAATGAAGCAACTGGCAGGGCAGTCATGCACGTGTAGGAAAGTCTGCCCTGTACTTTGTCTGCTTAGTTAGTCCTTTTCTCTCACTCCAGCCTACTACTCCTCAATCCCCAGACACAAAGGTAGAGAAATCACAGCACCCTCATCTATCTTAATATACATACACTAAATCTACACTCTGCAAACGCTTCACTAGAATGGAAGCTATTGCACCCCTGTGTAGGGCTGACTGTCTCCACTGCGAGACTGTGAGGCCTTAAGCATAAACAGGCAAGGTGTGAGCAACCTGGCTCATCGAGCGGTGTCACCTTACTCTCCTGAGTGAGTGACACTTCCTGTCTAGTATTGCACGAGTTTAACGCCTTAATGAAATGCAGAACAAGCCAAGTCATACACCAAATAAAGGGCCAAGGCCCTCGCTCAGCTGCCAGTGGAAGTTCTGCTGAGTGGTGAGTTAAAAAGGAGCTAACTCTTTTTTCACATTTATTTCTTCTGTATGCGTGAATATGTATGTACGTGGGCACACATCTGTGGAGGTCCAAGGACAACTTTCAGGAGTCACTTCTCTCCTTCCATAGCATGGGTCTCAGGAATCAAACTCAGGTCAACAGGCTTGGTAGCAAGTGCCTTTTCTCGATAATTAATCTAGCCAACCCAAGAAAAAGAAATTACTTTTTAAATTTACTTTTACGGGGCTGGAGAGATGGCTCAGCTGTTAAGACTGCTCTTCTGAAGATCCTGAGTTCAAATCCCAGCAACCACATGGTGGTTCTCAACCATCCGCAATGAGATCTGGTGCCCTCTTCTGGTGTGTCTGAAAACAGCTACAGTGTACATATAATAAATAAATCTTAAAAAAAAATTTACTTTTACAATTCTGACAATGACAAGACCTTCTAAGTGGACTAATATGATGTCCATACATCCATATAGACAGGTTTCCCAGTCACGGTGATGCTTACCTGTAATTTCACTCTGAAGGCTGAGGCAAAAGAAATTTAAGTTCAATGCCAGCCAACTACCACAGAGTTAAGTCCCTGTCTTAAAAACAGAAAGTTGGAGTGGACGTGTGGTTTAGTGAGCAGACATGGAAACAAATCGTGACTCACTCCGCCTCACAGTGGGAGGGAAAGCTCACCGTTCTGGGCAGCTAGGAAGCAGCTGTCTACAACCTTGTCCTGGCCAAACAGAAATTCAAGGATGAAGGTGCTAAGGGGCTCAGTGGTTAAAGTGTGTGCTGCTCTTGCAGAAGACCCGAATTCAATTCCCAGCACTTAGGCAGGGTGGCTCACAACCACCTGTAACTCTAGCTCCAGGGGATCAGATGTCCTCTTCTGGCCTCCACAGGCACATGAACTCACAAGTACATCCTACAGAGATGCACACATATACATAATATAAAAATAATAAATCTAGGGCTGGAGAGATGGCTCAGCAGTTAAGAGCACTAGCCTGCTCTTCCAGAGGACCCAAGTTCAATTCCCAGCACCCTCACGACAGCTCACAACTGTCTGTAACTCCAGTTCCAGGGGATCTAACACCCTCACACAGACATACATGCAGTCAAAACACCAATATACATAATAAAAAATAAATAGCATAATAATAAGAAATATAAATTAAATAAGTAATAAAATATAATAATAATAAAATCGAGAGAGAGAGTAAAAAGAGAGAGAGAAATTCAAGGGTGGGCCTAGAAAACTGTAGAATATTTGGTAAAAGAATGAGCCAAACAGAGTAGAAAGGGTTAAAAGGCAGAGCTCAGAGCAGGTGTTCTGCACAGCATCTTAGGAGTGATGCCAGGTCAGTTTCCTGGAGAGGTGCCTGGAACAGGAAGGGCACTCATGCCTGGAATGGCAGGAATGCCCCAAAGGTTCTTGCAGCTATGCAGGATCCAGAAGTGACTGTGGTCTTTTAGATGTGTCAGAGGAACAAGTAAATAGGGCAAGTATCTGAACACCCAAAGCTTATGAATCTCATCAGTAAACATCCAGTCAACTTTAGAGTGTTGTAGCTCTCATCTAACGGACATCTAAACAACCCAAACCAGTCTTGGTCATCCCGAGCAGAACTACACTTTGATGCTAATCTCTACCCCCTGACCAAATACAGTTTAACCTAAAAATTTTTTAAATGGAATAGAGATGGTTCAGTGCTAAAGAGCACTGGCTGCTCTTCCAAAGGACCTAAGTTCACATCTCAGCAGTCACATGGTGGCTAACAACCATCTGTGACTCTGGGTCCAGAGAGTCCAACACCTTCTCTTGGCCTCTTAAGGGCACTGTAGTCACATGGTACACATACACACATTCAGACAGAAACATCCACACACATAAAATAAAAATAAGTTTAAAAAAAAAAAACTTTTCAGTAGTGGTACACATCCTTAATCCTTGTACCTGGAACCAGACAGATCTCTGTAAGTTCAAAGCCAGCCTGGTCTATACAATGGGCTCCAGGAAAGACTATATTAGTGAGAACTTATTTCAGAAAAACAAAAACAAACAGAAAAAAAAAATGCAAGAGGACATATAAATTGCTGAACGAAATAAATATTATGAGTACTAAAACAATCTTTAGCCGGGCGTGGTGGCGCACGCCTTTAATCCCAGCACTCGGGAGGCAGAGACAGGAGGATTTCTGAGTTCGAGGTCAGCCTGGTCTACAAAGTGAGTTCCAGGACAGCCACGGCTACACAGAGAAACCCTGTCTCAAAAAAAAAAAAAACTCTTCAGCTAGGCATGGTGGTGTTCATATGCAGTCACCACACTGGGGAAGCTGAAGGCAGGACTACCAAGTTCAAAGCCAGCCAGGGCTATGTAACAACTACCAGGCCAGGGCTGGTGAGACAGCTCAGCAGCTAAGAGCACCGACTGCTCTTCCTAAGGTCCTGAGTTCAAATCTCAGCAACAACATGGTGGCTCACAACCATCTGTAACGAGATCTGACGCCCTCTTCTGGAGTGTCTGAAGACAGCTACAGTGTACTTACATGTAAAAATAAATTAAAAATAATAATAATAGGGCTGGTGAGATGGCTCAGTAGGTAAGAGCACCCGACTGCTCTTCCAAAGGTCCAGAGTTCAAATCCCAGCAACCACATGGTGGCTCACAACCATCCGTAACAAGATCTGACGCCCTCTTCTGGAGTGTCTGAAGACAGCTACAGTGTACTTACATATAATAAATAAATAAATAAATAAATCTTTAAAAAAAAAAAATAATAATAATAATAATAATAAGTACTACGCCAGATACAACTATACCCCTCCCCCAGGAAACCCTTGATTGGGATTTTTGCTATGACTGTACTTGCTGCTTTTTGTTTTAAGAAAATATAAGAAGATGGTAGGGAGACAACTCAGCTGTAAGAGTGCATGCTATGCAAACATGAGGGCCTAAGTTCAAATCCCCAAACCCACACAAAGATCCAAGCATGAGTGCACACATGTGTAAGCCCAGCACTGAGATGGGAGCACAGACAAGAGGACTGCTGGGGCTGGCTAGCTCTCAGCTCAGTGGAAGGCCCTATCTCAAAAGAATAGGGTGAAGAGAAACAGCAGGACGCCAGGGGTCTTCCTCAGGACGGACACACACAGAGAGACACGGATGGACACAGAGATATTAAATTATCACTGTGTAGTATTCTGAACTAAATTTTTAAAATTCACCTCTATATTAGACGCCTGACTCTTGTGTCACATTACCATATTTTGGCTACAAAAGACAAAAACAACTTTCACTTTTAGTAGGCCACTTCCTCTCCTTCAAAATTGGCTTTTAGCCACACGAATTACTTTTTTTAGAAATCAAAACTGTCACTACACACAGCAGACATTACTGATTTAGCAAAGTCTAGCACTGCCTCAAGCACCTCCCTGAGGAGGACACCATGAGCTAGCCAAGTGTGGTCTCTACAAAGGTGGAGCGAGACGACTGACTACACGGGACACGAGACATAACTGTAACCGGTCCCGGGAAGAAAACTGCTCTATGGTCCCTCCAGACTCCCTTCCACTAGGGCCACCACTAAATACTTCTCAATGCCTCGGACAGACCAGGATCAGTGCGCAGTGCTCAGAAGAAACAACACAGGACAGAGAAGAACACAAACAAAACAAAAGCCCCTCCATTCCCACAGCGCCTCCATCTGTCTGCGCTCTGGTCTGTCCTTAGAGAACACAAGCTGAGCAGAGAAAAAGGAAGCCCAGCCGGGAAGAAAAACCAGGGCTCTATAACTCTTCCTGACAGGCTCTTCTCGACAGTCAAACAAATGTCTGTCTGTTTGTTTGGGGGGGTGGGGGGTGTCTGTGTAGCCCTGGCTGTCCTAGTCCTCACTCTGTAGACCAGGCTGGCCTCAAACTCAGAGATCCACCTGCCTCTGCCTCCAAGTGCTAGGACTAAAGGGGTGCACTACCATCAATCACCAGGTGACAAGGCTGGGATAAATCAAAGGATACAACAGAGTCCCTTAAATACTCATCATACACATTTTCAGGTCCCTGATCCAAAAATTACAAAATTTAAAAAAATAAAAGCAAAAACTGAACACAACATGGAAATAATTATCTAATTCAGGTTTGAAACACTGAGGTCTCTCTCTTTACACTGGCTAGAGTGGGGCAACTAATGTCTGACACTGATGGTGCTGATGTATTTCAGAATTCTGACATTCACCACAACTAATATACTGGGATTGTTGTACTCATTCATCTGGAGATTAACATTTCACAAATCATTTCTAATCCAAAAATATCAAATTTCAACTATCTATGTGGTCACGTAACTTAAGTTCAAACCAAAACCAGACCTATGATATAATACAGTAAAGGACCATGTTTCTATAGGCAACCTTACCATCCTGAGAAAACTAAAATAATCCAAGGGTTCACATGCAGCCCTGACTGGTCTGGAATTGGCTATGTAGACCTCAGACTCAGGATCCTCTGCCTCTGCCTTCTGAGTACTGTCACCACACCCAAACATGAAATGTTTTAATAATTTAAGTACAAAGTCATGAACAAACCGATTTTTAATAAATTTATTTTATTTGATGAGAATGAGTGTTTAGCCTGCATGTATGTGTGCGTGTCTCCTGGAAATGGATTATGGGAAGGTTATGGGCCTCTATGTGGGCACTGGGAGCTGCAAGTGCCCTTAAGCACTGAGCATCTCTCCGGCCCTACAGCAGTAGTTCTCACCCTTCCCAACCATACTCCTACTTCAAACTAATTTTGCTACTGTTACGAATCATAATGTAAATAGCTATGTTTTCCAGTGGTCTTTGGTGACTTCTGTGAAAGGGTTGTTCAACAACCCCCAAGGGGCTGTGATCCACAAGTTGAGAACTGCTACTCGGGAAAATGACAGTAACTCTTACCTTATTGATATTTTTTATTGGAATTACAAAGTTCATTCACACATCAAATATTCATGGAAAATGTAACACCTGCCAGACACTACAGAGCAGTTCTCTGTCCCTGCGGCATCTACCCTTGCAGAGACTGACAATGACAGTAGCCCAATCAGTAAAATGTTCCAAAAAATGTGTGTGTGTGTGTCAAAGAAACACAGTCTTTGACCAGCACACCAGACATTTTTAAGCTTTCATAAGCCTGACGAGTGATATTTTCCCCAGAAATATTCAAAATGGAGTATACATACAAAACTCCAAATGCAGGTGTGGGATGTAACTCGGGATAAAGTATTTGTCTATAATCCGTAAGGCTTAGGTTCACTCTCTAGCACTGAAGAGGTGGGAGTAGGGGCCAGGGGCAGGAGAACTAGTATAAGGGCACCGTGGGTAAAAGTGCTCGTCACCAACCCCGATACCCTAAGTTCAATTCCCAAGCTGCCTCTGACCTCCACACATGTACTGTGGCAGGCACGTATGCACTCACAATACATTAATAAGTCAGTAAATAGGTGTGACTGCTTACATAAATAAATTATGGCTGGGCAGAGTGATACATTCCTATAGGACCAGCACTTGGAAGGTACAGGCAGTAGAGGGAACTCAAATTCAAGGTCATTTTCAGTTCCACGACAGCCTGGGACATATGAGACTCTGCCTCATAGGAAAATAAATAAAGTCAATGTGCTTAATTCACAGAACAAGTCTAGAAGCTGTTAACCGTACTAAGAAACTGAGAATGCCAAGAAGTCATTCTCTAGCAAACGTTTTAAAACTGAAGAGTGGGCCAGCAGTGATGGTACAGGCCTTAAATCCTGGCACTCAGGAGGCAGGGAAGACAAATCTCGGAGTTCCGGCCAGCCTGGCCAGAGCTAACAGAGAAAACCCAAAAATAAATAAATAAGCATACTGACTGATTGACTCAAAGTTAGGACTGGAGGAATGCCTTATAGTTACAACACTTTCTACTCTTCCAGGACCTGAGTTATTTCCCAGCATTCTTGTCGAGAGGTTTATATTCAATCACCTGTAACTCTAGCCTCCAAGGGTAACTCACACATATGAAATTCACTCAGACACACACAAATACATGTAAATAAAAATCAATATTTAAATTGAAGACTGTCCTAAATATAAGGGGAAATTGCTAATCATCACTTCAATCCCAGCCCTAGGGAGTCTGAGGCAAGGGGAACATGAGACCATCCTGGACTACTTAGCAAACCCATCTCAACAAAGAAACGCAGGGGCAGAGAGGAGAGAGGCCGTTCCCATCTTTAGAGTGTGCTAACAATTCTGCAAGATGACTTGATTAGAAACAAGTGTTGCAAATCAGGCAACCCAAGTATAACTTTGATAAACACAGTTCAAACTAAATTACCAGATTTTGTCAGGTACTGAAAAGAAGATGGGTACGTTTTCTAATTTTTAATCTGTACTAAGACATTTCCAACTTGGTTTCAAATCTACTAGTATAAGTTGTGATGAAAAACAAAACCCAAAAGAAAAGCAGCATTAGACGACCTTTGGCTTCAGAAACCCCTGAGTATAATAAACAGATTGGCGTTGCTCTGAAGCAGACAGCAGCAGCTCTCATTGCTTTTCTGCACTTGGTAGGAGCTCAACCAGCAGATGTGGTAGATGTGAGAGAGGGCACAAACTATGTCACTGTCATTTGCCTTTGATGCTCTGCAGAGCAGCTGACACGGCTATGCACATTGGTCTTACTTCTCTATTTTAAAATTAGCAAAGAAATACAAATATTGTTTAACATTCTAAATGGCCCTCCAAATTCACAAGAAAAATTATTATCATCAACATACTTCACAAAGGCTACTCAAATATTTAACAAGCTTCTACTTTGTAAACCACTAAAATGCAAAACTATATTTCTTTTCTTTTGGTTTTGGTTTTGGTTTTTCAAAACAGGATTTCTCTGTATAGCTCTGGCTGTCCTAGAACTCACTCTATAGACCACCCTGGCCTTGAACTCAGAGATCCCCCTGCCTCAGCCTTTCCCATTTGTACCAGAATTTGGCCTACCGGGTATGAAATATATAGGTTCAAGTTTATTCTTTATTCATCCCTGTTTTCTATCAGGTATAAAATATAAACATCCAAGTTTATTCTTTATCCTTTTGCATGAGGGTTACCTGACCTTTTTTATTTTGTTTTTTTGGAGACAGGGTTACTCTGTGTAACAGAGCCCTGGCTCTCTCTTTGTAGACCAGGCTGGCCTTGAACTCAGAGATCAGCCTGCCGCTGCCTCTTGAGTGTCAAGATTAAAGGTATGTGCCACCATGACTGGCTTTGGCACCCTTTTTCTTAATAGACTACTGAATTCTCTGACACCTCTGTCAAAAGTCAAAAAGATGGAGACCTCAAGTTCAACAACTCCCAGAGCAAAAGTTAATCTTGGTCTCCAGATGAGCTTCAGAGAGGGAAAGCCCCTAAAATGGTGCATGTGCCTATATGCATTTCTACCACTCAGAAATTTTGCATACCTCTCACCACACTTCTCAAAGGGCATGGTGGCCCAAGCAGAAGTTAAGAACTATTGTCCTATAACTATGCACAGGTGTTCAGTAAACACTCGTTAGATTAAACTTTATTCTGGGGTTCTGCTAGGCTTCTTTTTGTGCTAACTGCTAGAGGACTAAACTGAACACCAATATAATAAATAATTTTTAAACATGTGCTTTATCCTTTTATGTGAATGGCTGCTTTGCCCATGTATATGCATGCATACCACGTACATGCCTGGTGCCCCCTGAAGCTCAGGAGGAGACTCTTGAATCCTCCTCCGACTGGAGCTACAGATGGTTGTGAGCCTCTCTGTGGCTGCTGGGAGCCACACCCAGATCCTCTCCAAGAGCAACAAGAGTTCTTAACAGCTGAGCCATCTAGCCCACCCCAAATACATGTGCACGGATGTATTTTATGTGTGTGTGTGTGTGGACATGAGTACAAGTGACCTCAAGGACCACATGCCTTGAATCCCTTGGAGCTGGAGTTACAGGCAGCAGCATCTATGATGCCCCTACCTCTTTTTTTTTAACCCTCCTAATTTTCTGAGATAGGATCTCATGAAGTGCAGGCTGAACAGGAACTATGTAACAGAGACTAACTAGCCTTTAACTCCTGATCCTTCTGCCTCTGCTTCATAAGCACTGGCTAAGAGCATGACCAGCTTTTTATGCTCTTAAAAACTGATGTAAACACCTACAAAATTTTTCACCAAATAAAAAGAACAGACTGGACATGGCGGTGCATACCTTTGATTCCATCAGAGGCAAAAGAAGCAGAGGCAGAGGCAGAAGGATCTGTTAGTACAAGGCCAGCATGGTTTACATAGCAGTTCCAGATCACTCAGGGATACACAGTAAGACCCGGTCTCAAAAACAAAACAAAAACCCTATGTAATTTTCTAGTATACTTTCTGAAAAAGATTATTGCAGCTGGAACAACTATATAATGCCTACTACATGCCAAGCTCCAGAATCAAAGCTGTGCATACATTGTTTCTCTCATTGAACCTGCAGCAGATGGGTGATTCATTCGGGGAGGCTGGTGGTCATAAGTGCCAGGGATCCACCTAGCTCCCTCCCTTCCTCAACACTGGGGTTACAAATGCATACAACTGCACCTGCATTTTGAGTGCTGGGGACCCAAACTCAAGCCTTCATGCTTGTAGGGCAGGCACTACACAGGCACTATACCAACTGAACCATCTCTCTGGCCCTTAATGTGTCTTAATTCTGCAAATAATCCACTAAAGAAGGCTGAACAGTTAATAGCACTTGCTGCCCTGACAGAGGACCCAGGTTCAGTTCCCAGCACGTAGTAGTCAGAATTGCTAGGCTCTCCTTCCAGTCTAACCACCTTCTAGCTGTATGGCAAAATGTTTAAAAGGCATCTTTACTGTTATAAAACTGGACTGTGAGTTGAGGCAGGAGGACATGACGCCACACCAGCCTAATCTATAATTACACTGTAATTTCAAGACCTGATACATGATACTATTACCCAAAATCTTCCTTCAAAACAATAAACTTGCAGCTGAGCATGAAGGCATGGGACTTTAATCCCAGCACTCAGGAGGCAGAGGCAGAAGCACCTCTGTTAGTTCAAGGCCAGCCTGCTCTACATAGTAAGCTCTAGAACAGCCTAGACTACATAGAGAGACCCTGTCTCAAAAAACAAACAAAAACAATGAAGAACTTGGGAGGCTTGAGTGATTGGGAGCACTTGCTGCTCTAGCAAAGAACCTGGCTTCAGCTTGAACTTCAGTGTGAACCACGTGATGGTTCACACCCATGTATGACACCAGTTCCAGGGGACCCAATGCCCTCTTCTGATCTTCTTGGGACCAGGGCTGCATGCACTGCACATACACGCATGCAGACAAAACACTTGTACACGTTTTTAAGTTTTTCAAAACAGAATTTCTCTGTGTAGCCTTGCCTGTACCAGAACTCACTCTACAGAGCTGGCTGACCTCAAACTTATAGAGATCTGCCTGCCTCTGCCTCCCAGGTGCTGTGATTAAAGGCATGCACCACCAATGATCTGGAGAGGTATGACTGAAGAGATGTCTCAGTAGTTAGAGTACTTGCTGCTCTTTCAGAGGACATGAGTTCAACTCCAACTCCAAAGGGTTCGACACCCTCTTCTGGCCTCTGATGGCATCAGGCATGCATAGTCACAGAAATATATTCAGGCAAAACATACACGTTACAAGTTAAATAATAGTGTAATGGGTTGGGGGCTGAACAAAAGGTTCAGTGGTTAAGAGTGCATATTGTTCTTTGCAGAGACCCTGACTTCCAGAACTAACACCCACAGAAAGCAGCTCAAAGCTACCTGTAACATCACCTCCAGAGGATCTGACATACTCTTCTGGCCACCATGGGCCTTCAAACATACGTGTGCATACTCAAACTATGTGTGCATACACAAACACAGACACACAGAAACACATAACTAAAATAAGAATAAATCTTTTCCAAAACAACACTTCAGATGAATTTCTAGAAGGTATTTAAAGCAAACAACTCATATATTATCCCGAAAATTAAAAGGCTGACTCTGGGTGGCTACCATCACTATCTTTTTTTCCCCCAAGAATAAAAAACAGAGAGCTGATTTTTTTTTTTTTTTGCAATTTGGTATAACATTTTTCTCCCTTGCAGGCTGGTGTTCTGACAAGCTTAAGAATAATAAAAGTGGCCGGACGTGGTAGCGCACGCCCTTAATCCCAGCACTTGGGAGGCAGAGGCAGGTGGATTTCTGAGTTCGAGGCCAGCCTGGTCTACAGAGTGAGTTCCAGGACAGCC
>NC_034602.1:56328845-56347675 GCF_900095145.1 Mus pahari
AAAAAAAACTATTTATCATAACAGGTGACAAGAGATGACAGCTGTCAAATACAGAACATCCGTCTGTACTCGCTGTGTTTTTATTCCTGGTAAACCAGGTTATCCGCTCAACTCCTATAAATTATTCTAAACAAAATAAAGCAACTTCCTTGTGCCATCAGTTCTCCAAACAGCTGACACTCGCTTCCAGGAAGCTGATTCAAGCTGAAGGCCCGAGCAACTTCTCCCCGCAAAAGTGTGACATTCTTCCCCGCAAAGCTTGAAGTCACGACCTTAGGAAGCACTCCAACAGAGATGATTTGGGACAAGGCTGAACACGAAAGTAACTTTTAACGCCTCTGTCCAAATCAAAATTCTTCTTCCTTCCTCCCTTCCCGCCAAGAGTCGGGGGTGGGGATGTGAAAGTGCCGCGTAGCAGCCACCTCCCTGCACGCTGCGTCCCTGGTGCGTCCCGCACCCTAAGCCGGGCCCCTCGGAGCCCTCTGCATCGTCCTCCCCAGCCCGCACCGCGGCGGCGCCCTGTCCACACCCCGCCTGCAAAGCCTCTGTAGCTGCACGGCCTCCAGGACGGCTCACCATCGCAGCCCCACGACCGAACAGGAGCAGGTGGGTAGGCCCGTGGCTGGGGGAGATCCGTTATCGGGGCTCGGGATCCATTGGCGCCAACAACTTCTCCCGCGAAGTAGCAGCAGCGCAGGCGGCGGCGCGCGGCGATGACGTCGGGAGGCGCGCGCTCCCCGCGGCCCCGCCCCGAGGCCGGAGCTGCGCACTGGGTGCCGGACGACAGCCCTAGCAACCGCAGGGTTGCTAACCTCTTAGGACAGCGAGCACGCGTGCGATCGCAGCCGGGGGACGCCCAATTTGGGATCGGAGGCTGACTTCCTCTAAGGCGGGTTCTCAGGTGGCTTCCTTCCTGCAGTACACGCACGTGCTGCAAGGGCAGTGCTCTGTAACCGCTTCCAGTTCGTAACTGCCACCTCGGTGGGATGAAGTGGAGTCGATGCGCCCCGCATATGTCAACTGTTCTCACCAAACTTTACCCTGATTTATTTTATTTTTAATGTTTGACCTATTGATTTTGGCTCAAACTAACAGACCTATAGTTAATGGACAATGTGAGGGGTTTATTTTGTTTTTGTTTTTACTTTTTATACATTTATTTATTGGAGATGGAGTGCACAAGCTGTGGTCAGAGAACAGCTTTCGGGAGTCTTCCCACGTTGTTATATGTTTGCACTTAATGGATTGTTTACATTAAATTTTTTATTTGTTTGGAGGGGGGGTGTTTTTCTGAGACAGAAGATCCTGTGACTTATTCTAGTCTCAGACTTCCTAAGTAGCTGAGGATGACCTTGAACTTCTGATTTTTCTGCTGCCTCCCAAGTGCTGAAATCTCAGATATATGCCAACACTCCTGGTTTACACAATGCAAGGGATCAAACTCAAAGCTACTGTGAATACATGCAACCAACTGGGTAACCCCCAGCCACAATGGCTTTGTTCTAAAACTACCAAGCTAAGAAAACTAGCCCCTGATTTCCCCTGAAAGCTTCATTAAGTCTCTTAAAGAATAGTGAAATCTGGGCTGGTGAGATAGCTCAGTGGGTAAGAGCACCCGACTGCTCTTCCAAAGGTCTGGAGTTCAAATCCCAGCAACCATCCTTAACAAGATCTGATTCCCTCTTCTGGAGTGTCTGAAGACAGCTACAGTGTACTTACATACAATAAATAAATAAATCTTTAAAAAAAAAAAAAAAAAAAAGAATAGCCATGACATAACCAAGATACACCCCCACAGAAAAAAAACAAGAATCAGGAAAGATTTAGGATGAGCACATCTCAGCAGGGAAGGAGGTAAGCTTTGGAAGCTGCTCTTGGTATGCTCTTGGGTGGGCCTGCCTCCACCACCCCACTGCTGGGCTTACAGGAGTGGTGGCCCACACCTGGCCAGCAAATTTCCTATGAGTAAATGAGCAACCTGGTTGTGGAATAGAAAGTAACAACTGCATATAACTTCAAGAGAAAACATGTGACTATCAAAGAATTTAGTGAAGAGGGCAGTATCAAACTTTGGCCTTGGACTTTGAAGTCTTTTTCTAACCACTTCTTGTTGGGTCTTGTCATTTTATGACACCATATCTACTGGGAAAGACAGTAAAGCCTTCAGGAATACAAGAGTTTGTATTTAACTAGATGTCTATTGCAACATAATTTTGGTTTTTTGAGAGAGGATTTCTCTATGTATTCCTGGCTGGCCTGGAACACAATATGGATTCGCCTGCCTCTGTGTCTCTGGGTCTGAGATTAAAGGTGAGTACCATACCCTACGGTTTGTTTGTTTTTAATATGTACCCCACATGCATCTTTTGCACTGTTCTGGGCTAAAATTCACCAACAATAATAATGCCCAATTATGAAACATGTGAACAGTCACTGGTCAGAAGGGCTTCCCTGCTTGGGTCCCTCTGAAGCCATTCGTTCAGTTCCTGCTCTACTATGTAATAGTTACGAAACCATAGAGAAGTAATGGTGACTCAGTGTCCTCATATGTTAAAGACAGAACTATTTCTGACACACATCAAGTAATAGCATTCTCTGGTGGTGGTGGTGGTGGTGGTGTTTACTTGATTTGGTTGGAGTTCAATTCAGACAGTCTCAGTACATAACCCAGGTTAGTCTCAAACTTGAGATCCTCCTGCCTCGCCCCTCACCCCCAAGTACTAGGATTACAGGCATGCACCACTATATGTGGATGACCACAGTGTTTTGGGGTTTTTTTTGGTTTGGTATTTTTGTTTTGGGTTTTTTGTTTTGTTTTGTTTTTGTTTTGTTGTTTTGTTGTTGTTGTTTTGGGTTTTTTTTTTTTTTTGAGACAGGGTTTCTCTGTATAGCCCTGGCTGTCCTGGAACTCACTCTGTAGACCAAGCTGGCCTCGAACTCAGAAATCCGCCTGCCTCTGCCTCCCGAGTGCTGGGATTAAAGGCGTGTGCCGACCACAGTGTTTTTAAGTCAACAAGTATCGTCATTATTATAAAGCTTGCACATGTGTGGCAGATATAATCAGAAGGACCCTGCTTCAAAAACAAGATGGAAGGAATGTGAGGCAACTCCTAACACCTGTCCTCTGATGCCTACACACACACACACACACACACACACACACACACACACACACACTGTGGCAGGCATATGCTCACACTCAAAAGCACAAGATCAATAAAGTGGGAGAGCACTCCTAAATTAAATGCATCTATACACCACCACTTGACTTAGGGCAACAATTGGTTGATATATTGAGAAAAAATTAATAATTGGTGATCCATTGAGAAATCAGTAAAAAATCTGTGAACTAATCTCTAGAAAGGTGTACACAGCAGACATATGATATAATTTTGTTCATATAACATTACAGAACATACACTAATGCACAGTACTCTTTGTGTTTTAAAGCAATGACTAAGATACATAAAATTTATGTATGCCAGCTATGGTGGCATACACCTTTAATCCCAGCACTCATAGCTCATAGGCTAAGATCTCTGTGATTTCAGCCCCTTATGCACCCCTGCCCCCCCAAAAAAAGAAAGGAAAAAAAAAAAAAGAAAAAAGACCATGGGGGCTGGAGAGAGGGCTCCACAGTTAAGAGCACATGTTGCTCATGCAAAGGACCCAAAACTGAGTTCCTATCACTCACGTGATAGCACTTCCAAGGATCTGTGCCCTCTTCTGATCTTCTCAGGCAATGTATATATATGGTGCACATACACACATGCCTCCTCACAGATACACATACGACATAATTTTATTTCTTTTTAAAGATAATTTTACTTATTATGTATACAGTGTTCTGCGTGCATGTATACCTTGCAGGCCAGAAGAGGGCACCAGATCTCATTATAGATGGTTGTGACCTACACTGTTGTTGCTGGAGATTGAACTCTGGAAGAGCAGCCAGTGCTCCTAATCTCAGAGCCATCTCTCCAGCCCTACACATAATTTTAAAATAAATATTTTTAAAAATAAAATAAAGTCCTTATCTTATTGTGGTTTCCATTGCTGTGAAGAGACATCAATTCCTATAAAGGACATTTAATTGGGGCCAGTTTACAGGTTGTGAGGTTCTGTCCAATAGCATCATGGCAGGAAGCACAGCACTGGTAGAGCTGAAAATTCCAATGCACATCTGCCATCCAAAAGAAGCCAGGAATAGACTGTTGCTAGGAAGCTAGGAGGAGGGTCTCCAAGCCCACCCTCACAGTGACACACTTCCTCCAACAAGGCCATACCTCCTAATAGTGCCACTCCCCAGGCCAAGCATATTCAAACTACCACAACCCTAACCATCAAAAAAGAAAAAAAGAACACTTGCAACTGGGTATAGTGGCTCACACCTTTAATCCCAGCACTTGGGAAAAAGAGGCAAGAGGATTTCTTAGTTCCAGGCCAGTCGGATCTACATAGCAAGTTCCAGGACAAGCCGAGGCTATACAGAAAGACCTAGTCTCAAAAAAGAATGAAAAAGTAAACTTGTATGGTTTTGTATCATTATTTTCAGTATATTTTTTTCTTTTGAGACAGAATAGCATGTATTTTTTTTAAAGATTTATTTATTTATTATATTTAAGTACACTGTAGCCAGAAGAGGGCATCAGATCTTGTTACGGATGGTTGTGAGCCACCATGTGTTTTCTGGGATTTGAACTCTGGACCTTCGGAAGAGCTATCGGGTGCTCTTACCTACTGAGCCATCTCACCAGCCCAGCATGTATTTTAGATTGCCTTCAACGTAGCTAAGACTGGTCTTGAACTTTTGATCCTCCTGCATCCATTTCCCAAATGCTGAGTCAGATTATAGACCTGCACCACCACACCCATTTTATACCAGGCTGGGGACCCAACCCCGGGCAATAACAGTAGATGCTACTAACTGCTGAGCCATCTCTCTAACCCCTGTTTGTTACTGTCTGCTTTTCCCTAATGACTGAAGACCTACTGTTGAAAAGACACATCTGAATGGAAATAGTATGTCTTAGATCTACTTATATAGTGCTCAATACCTTTGCTTTAATCCTGAAAAAAGAGGCTATGGGAATTTCTATTTTATCAACAAAGCCAATTTTGTGAAAATCAGAACTATTTTCCTTCCCACTTAGGAACAGAAATGCTAGGGGAGTTGTCTATGTTCCATAAAAATAACTCTCTGTCCTAAAAGTTAGAATATTAACAATAGAATCTTTCTTAGGTGTTCCTCAACTTGTGAACAGTTGGATCTAATAGTTCCTGATTCACATACATGAGCCCCATCCCCATCCCCAGACAGGTAAAGCAGTGCTCTGAAGATGGCATAGAAACAAGGCCGGGGAGCTGACTCCTGGCCCTCCTTGATATTTTAATCACAGCTGTGTGTGACTCCTGTATCAATGCTCTGTCTCCCTTAACTTATCTAAGCCATAGGACTCCTGACTCACTTTGAAACTATCCTCAAGAGCACAATGGTCACATTGTCTTTCACTAGACTTTGAAAAATCAGCAGAAATCAATTGAATCTTCACTGTGCTGCAACAAATGACCTTCCACCCTCTGGATAAATATTTGCAAGTCCCGATTCATTGGGTTCGTTGGAATGTTTTCCTCACAGACAACAGTCTATCAGGCAATCCCTCTGTGACATCTGCAGTCTGAACCCTTGGTTTGGACTAATGACCTTAATGACCTTGAAGACATTTAGGAATACTATCATCTGTCACCATTCAGAGCAACATACTCTAATTTAGGAAATCAGGTATGAACTACATCAATGATCTTAATTCTTGGATGATACCCAATTAACATGCTAACTTTTGTTTGTTTGTTTGTTTGTTTGTTTGTTTTGTTTTGTTTTTTTCGAGACAGGATTTCTGTAGCCCTGGCTGGCCTGGAACTCACTCTGGCCTCGAACTCAGAAATTCACCTGCCTCTGCCTCCCAAGTGCTGGGATTAAAGGCGTGCGCCACCACGCCCGGCTTATACATATTTTTTAAAAGATTTATTTTATTTATGAGTACACTGTCGCTGTCTTCAGACACACCAGAAGAGGGCATCAGATCCCATTCCAGATGGTTGTGAGTCACCATGTGGTTGCTGGGATTTGAACTCAGGACCTCTGGAAGAGGAGTTAATGCTCTTAACTGCTGAGCCATCTCTCCAGCCCTAAATAATTATTTGTAATGCCTTGCTGTCTAGATTGTAAAATATTACACCCAACTTTATGCTTTTATGTAGATACTTTTCTTAAATTGTCCTTTGGCCTTCCCATGCACAGACACACAAAAGGTTTGCCGTTTTATTGATATAAAGAGCTCCTAATTCAGGTCTAGATATTAGCCTGGGATAATATCATGACCTCATCTCAAAAGCAAACCCCTTAAAAACGAGAGCCAAGCAGTCTCCTGCCTCAATAGTCCTAGCTTTCCGGATACTCTGGGGCTGAGGCAGGGGGACTGCCTGAGTCTAGGAATTTGAGGCCAGTCTGGGCAACACAGCAAGTCTATCTCAACAACAGCGGCAGCAGAAATGACAACAACCATGCATCAACCCTGGGCTCATGCTAAATTAAATAAACTAGACACAAAGGAAAAGCACCCCATTATCCTGCTAATATAAGGTTCATGGAGTGGTCAAATTTATAGACATAAAGTAGAATGATGGTTGCCGGGGGCTGAAAGGATCGAGGGTGGGCAGGAGTTACTCACTGGCTAAAGAGTGTCAGCTAGGAATAATAAAAAGCTTGGAGGTAAATGTTGGTGTTTACTATCTGGGTTTTACTGAGATTTTATTGAGTCTGTAAATCAAATTCCATAGAAAATTGGCTATTTTGCTATATTGGTGGTGTTGAGGATTATTGTTTTTATTTAATTTGGTTTTTTTTCGGGGGGGTGATTTATTTGTTTTGATGTAGGGTCTTGTTTAGCCCAGGCTGGCCTCAAGCTCATCGTGTAACACCAGGCTCAGCTTACAGAGTGTTGGGGATCACAGCCAGGACCTAGGGAAGCCAGGTAGTCACTCTATCAACAAAACTCCATCTCTAGTGCCTGAAAAAATACAGCAGAAAAGAATTATAATACATGCATTTTTAAATTTTAATCCATGTAACTGGACTATCTCTAATTACATAGATCTTAGTTTTTTGTTTTGTTTTGTTTTTGAAACAAGTCTCACTTAGCTCAGGCTGGCCATATATCTGAGACTGATATATGATACATGAGACTGATATGATATTGATATATATGATATATCAATTGATTCTTGTGCCTCCAGCCACCAATTGCTGGGGTTACAGGAACTCAACACCACATCTAGCTCGTTTACTTTAAGGTCTTTTTTTTTTTTTTTTTTTTTTTGGTTTTTCAAGACAGGGTTTCTCTGTGTAGCCCTGGCTGTCCTGGAACTCACTCTGTAGACCAGGCTGGCCTCGAACTCAGAAATCTGCCTGCCTCTGCCTCCCGAGTGCTGGTCTTCTTTTTTTTAAAGATTTTTTTTAGAAATGTATTTTATATGTATATGAGTGTTTTATCTGCATATATGCCTACATGCCAGAAGAGGGCATCAGATCCCATGACAGATGGTTGTGAGCTACCATGTATGTGCTTGCTGGGAATTGAACTCAGGACCTCTGAAAGAGAAGTCTGTGCTCTTAACTACTGAGCCATCTTTCCAGCCCCAGGCCTTGAACTTCGGATCTTCCTGCTTCGCTACTCAAGTGCTGAAATTACGAGCAGGTACTGTCATTCAGTTTATACAGCGCTAGGAATCGAACCCAGACTTTAAGCATCTAAGCAAGAACTCTACCAACCAAGCTACATCCCCAGCCCCGGCATTATCTTTTAAAAAATGTAACCTAACTCATTTACTTTGTGTGCATGGTATGTTTGTGTCCACAAACATATATTGGAGAACTCACCCTCGTGCCTTTTCATGCAGAGGACTCAGGAAGAAGGGTGTTCTCTGTTAACTCTTCCTCATTCCTTTGAGACTGGGCTTCTTACTAAACCTGAATCCATCTGGGCTGGGGTGGGAGGGGGCGGGGGGGGGAAGTTGGGCGGGAACTGGGCGGGGCTAGACGGCGAACTGAAGCTCTTTTTCCGGCCTCCTATGACATCTGTGTAGAAATAAAAATGTTCTTTTCCTGGGCTGGCTGGTGAGATGGCTCAATGGGTAAGAGCACCCGAGTGCTCTTCCAAAGGTCCTGAGTTCAAATCCCAGCAACCACATGGTGGCTCAAACCATCCTTAATGAGATCTGACTCCCTCTTCTGGAGTGTCTGAAGACAGCTACAGTGTACTTACATATAATAAATAAAAAAGAAAGAAAGAAATGTTCTTTCCTTTGAGCCCTCTAGAGTTTGAGTCTCTGAAAAGAACAACAGGTTGCGCACACTTTCTAGAATGAATAAGTACGGCTCCAGATCCTGATGATGTCAGAGTCTGAGAAGCTGCTGCCCCTGGAATCAGATGCCCTTTCTGCCTCAGGAGTCAACCCGGCCACCTCCTTCCATCATTCTCTAGACACATGATTTAGAGTTGTAAACTTATTTCTTTATAGTTTGTGTATATTATAGTATCAAAGCATTTTTGTGTGTGGAGGAAACAAATTTTACCTGTCTTCCCCCCCCCCCCCCCCCCCCCCCCCCCCCCCCCCCCCCCCCCCCCCCCCCCCCCCCCCCCCCCCCCCCCCCCCCCCCCGCCGTCGCAACCGGCCTTGACCAGCAAGAACGACGCGACGCCTGAGATCCTTCTCAACAGCACTTTATTCAGGAACGCCTTCCATGATGCTATGGGGAACACAATGGACTAGCAAGGCCACCCTATATACTGGAGCGTTCACTGCCCAGGTGCTCTGTGTCTTACTGTTGCCACGGGATAGGCTAAAGCAAGAATCACTTCAGTAACATAAGGCTGGGCAAAGAGGACTTGTGCTGAGTCATTATTATTATCAGATGGGCAATAGAAGTCAGCACCATCTCATTATTGTTATCAGATGGGCAGTGGAAGCCAGCGCCATCCTATAATGGCGAATAATATGGCTCGCAACACCCCCACACACACACACACTGGAGCTACAGACACCTATGGCTGTATCAACTTAAAAAAAAAAACAAAAACAAACAAAAAAAAAACAAACAAACCCGGGGTCTCACTATATGACGCTCACGGGTCCAGAACTCACTATGTAGACCAAACAGACCCAGAGCTCCCAGAGATCTGCCGCCTCTGCCTCCAGCCCTGGGATTAAAGGTGTGCACCACTGCAGCAAGCAGGCCTCAGGTTGAGCTTTCTGTTTTTGCATGTTTACGGGGAATTCAAACTCAAGACCTCAGGCCTGCATAGGAAATGCTTTTACCCCCAAACCATATGCCCAATCCCAATAGAACCTTTCCAATGTCAAATTTTAAGTTTTTATTGCTGGTGTACAAGAAAGCAATTAACTGGCTTTTCTATGTTATCTTTCCTTTTATATCCTAGTTGTTTGTTTGTACCCGGATTTTCAGTTGATTCATTTTGGGTTTTTTTTTTTTGTTTTTTGTTTTGGTTTTTTTTGCATAAACAATCATGATCACCTATGAGCGTACAGGTTTGTTTTTTTTTCCTTATAAAAAACATTTATTTGGGGCAGGCTTACAGGTTCAGAGATTCAGTCTATTACCATCAAGTGGGAGCATGGCAGCATCCAGGCAGGCATGGCGCAGGAGGAGCTGAGAGTTCTATGTCTTCATCCAAAGGCTGCTAGTGGAAGACTCGAGCTTCCAGTTTTATTTGTGGCTTCCTAGTGTGTGTGTTTTGTTTCCTTTTCTTGGATTATCTAGAGATTCTACTGTGGTACTGAATCAAGTGAAGAAGATAGAGTATTAGGGAAGCCCAAAGATCAGTCATCAGGACCACACACACACACACACACATACACACACACACACTCACACAAACATCAGTGAGAGTCCACATCTTTGCCTCTTCCTGCTTTGGTAGGAAAACATCTAGTTTCTCATTCTGCTTGTGGACGTTGTACATCGTGGTGCGGAGCCTAGTGCGCACCACGATGTACAACGTCCACAAGCAGCACTGGTTAACTCAGCTATTCAATTCACCTTTAAGACACAGTCTACTACTAACTACACTGTCTAAGAACCTGTCTCAGAATACTTTTTTAATTTAAATTCATTGAGCATTTATGTGTTAAACTCCAGTCTAACTGCCTTACACGTGGTAACTCTACCCTCATAATAATCCATATATGTAGCTGGGCGTGGTGGCGCACGCCTTTAATCCCAGCACTTGGGAGGCAGAGGCAGGCGGATTTCTGAGTTCGAGGCCAGCCTGGTCTACAGAGTGAGTTCCAGGACAGCCAGGGCTACACAGAGAAACCCTGTCTCGAAAAAACCAAATAATAATAATAATCCATATATGTGTGTGTGTGTGTGTGTATGTATGTATGTATATATTCTTAGTATGTTCCTTGGGCTTTGTTTTGTTGTTGTTTTTGAGGCTGGGTCTCACTGTGTAGCTCTGGCTGGCCTGGAACCGCTTTGTAGACCACCAACGGCTTCTGCCTTCCAAGTGCTGGGATTAAAGATATCGCCAGGTGTGGTGGCACACGCCTTTAATCCCAGCACTTGGGAGGCAAAGGCAGGCAGATTTCTGAGTTCGAGGCCAGCCTGGTCTACAGAGTGAGTTCCAGGACAGGCAAGGCTACACAGAGAAACCCTGTCTCGAAAAAACCAAAAAAAAAAAGAAAAAAAAGATATCACCATCACATACCCAATGTGTGCTACTTCTTTATTTTTTTAAGATATATTTATTTATTTATTTATTATATGTAAGTACACTGTAGCTGTCTTCAGACACTCCAGAAGAGGGAATCAGATCTCATTATGGATGGTCTTAAGCCACCATGTGGTTGCTGGGATTTGAACTCAAGACCTTTGGAAGAACAGTCGGGTGCTCTTACCCGCTGAGTCATCTCACCAGACCGTGTGCTACTTCTTATGTAACAGGAAACCCTAGTGCAGAATTGAGTTCTGGATCAGACAGGGCTTTGTGGTGAGACTTTGCTTAAAAAAGAAAAAAAGTTTTTTTTTTTTTTTTAATTTATTTATTATTATATGTAAGTACACTGTTGCTGTCTTCGCATACACCAGAAGAGGGCATCAGATCTCATTATGGGTGGTTGTGAGCCACCATGTGGTTACTGGGAATTGAACTCGGGACCTTCAGAAGAGCAGTCAGTGCTGAGCCATCTCTCCAGCCCAGAAAAAAAGTTTTAAGTACCCTGCCGGGTCTGGCGATGCAGGCCTGAGGCAGAGGAATTGCCATAACTTCGAGGCCAGCTTGTACTACATATCAAGTTAGTGGATAGTGTATTGCATCCCTGCTTTCAAATAAAAGTAAAAAGAGAACTGGAGATGTTGCCCAGTGGTAGAGCATTTTCTTAGCACCCGCAAGACCTAGGTTTGATCTCTTAGTATTGCCAAAAGAAATTAAATTCATAGACCCCAACAAGTCCTCAAACTCAAATTGTCTCCCACATCCAGTGTCATGTAACCCCAGGCTGACTTCAGATTCCCAGTGTAGCCAAGTACAACTTTGAACTTCTGTTCCTCTTGATTCTACCTCCAAAGTGCTCCAATCACAAAGCACCCGGCTACTTGGTTTGATTTGGGGGTCTTTGAAATGGAGCCTTGCTCTGTAGGTATGGCTTCAGTTCCATAACTTAGGCCGTCCTTAAACTCAGCAATCCTCCTGCTCCAGCCTCCCTGAGCCACCATGTTCAACTAAGTTCTTTTGAAATAGATAACATTAAGACTATTCCTACGTGTGTATGGTTTTGGTTGAAGTGTAATATCCAGCTTTTAATTATTTACTTCTGGCTATTGACTTGTACGTAAAATAGCTTTTCCTAAAACGGGAGCTGATAAAATTACCCGTCAAACTCTAAAAATAGAAAAGTAGATCCCTTATTCAATAAAGTTCAAGACATTCAGAAAGGTCTTCAGCCATGTGAAAGACTACCGAGAAAACGCCATTCGCAGGCACGGTCTCCATACATTTATTTAACACATTTAAATTAGTGTCGGGGTGCATTTTTCACCGGTCGGATTTTCCTCATCCCAAGAAGACAACACAGGTTGTTGACGGCAACGAGGCCACCTCCCTCAAATTGCGTGGCTCTCATGACCCATCCTAAGTCTCCCGGTCCAGGCTAATCATTGACAGGGCTTTACAATCACAGGCTTTTACTGGAGCGCTGATAAAGACAGTCCAGCAGTTAGTGGTAAATGAAGACAGGCTGTGCAGCAGGGTCTCCGGGGAATGAATGGATTTTCTTCAGCTCTGATGAAAGAAACACACGCTCTAGGAAAACAATGTCCAACAGGGCACTGCAAAGATCTGCCGTGCTGTCTGCGTTTGTTCTGCTGCGAGCTGTTACCGGCTTCTCCGGAGACGGGAAAGCGATATGGGATAAAAAACAGTACGTGAGTCCGGTAAACCCAAGTCAGCTGTTCCTCTATGACACTTTCCCTAAAAACTTTTCCTGGGGCGTTGGGACCGGAGCATTTCAAGTGGAAGGGAGTTGGAAGACAGATGGAAGGGGACCCTCGATCTGGGATCGGTACGTCTACTCACACCTGAGAGGTGTCAACGGCACAGACAGATCCACTGACAGTTACATCTTTCTGGAAAAAGACTTGTTGGCTCTGGACTTTTTAGGAGTTTCTTTTTATCAGTTCTCAATCTCCTGGCCACGGTTGTTTCCCAATGGAACGGTAACAGCCGTGAATGCAAAAGGTCTCCAGTACTACAGTGCACTTCTGGACTCGCTGGTACTTAGGAATATCGAGCCGATTGTTACCTTGTACCACTGGGATTTGCCTTTGACGCTTCAGGAAGAATATGGGGGCTGGAAAAATGCAACTATGATAGATCTCTTCAATGACTATGCCACATACTGCTTCCAGACCTTTGGAGACCGTGTCAAATATTGGATTACAATTCACAACCCTTACCTTGTTGCTTGGCATGGGTTTGGCACAGGTATGCATGCGCCAGGAGAGAAGGGAAATTTAACAGCTGTCTACACTGTGGGACACAACCTGATCAAGGTACTGTACAGCTGGCTTCTCACAAGAGCTTCAGAATTGGGGGGGGGGTGTGTGTGTGTGTAAAGAAAACATTCTTTTAAGGGATAGTTTGCCAAAAATCACCACCACTAAGTTCACGCTAACTTAAAAATTCTATCCTCCAATTTTATATTTAAAGTTGGATGTGTCTCATCTTCCACCATTGGTACTAATATATTGATTTATTTGGTTTTCTTCACAGCTGCCCTTTGAGGCCACTTTTAAAGTACACAATTACGTAGTTGGATGTGAGAATGGGAGTCTAGTTTTATTCTGTGGGAAAACAACACTTGATAGAGATTGTGTTTTTCCGACAATACCTCCCAATGGCAGAATAATGTGACTGCTCAATCATTCTAATACAGATTTGTTGCTCCTGTGCTTGGTGGCATTTAGCCATGGTAAGGGGAACTGTCGGTAGCTTACCTATCCTTATCAAATACAGAAAATGAAATGATTTACAGCTCACATTTGGCATTACATGGGTCCCGTAGCAAAACAGGTGGGATAACATGTATTGGGAGCTAAACAAAACCAATCATATAAAACATGAGGAGAATAGGCCCGACTTGGTTGGGGGAGAGGTATTTAAAATGGGGTATCTCAGAAGCCAGAGTTTGTGCTGGGAAAAGCTCCATGTATTAAAACAATTATGAAGGTGCATGAAAAGTAACAGGTCCTACTGTGCATGCAGCACAGGTCACGGGAAGCACGTTTGACCCTTGTAACAGCCATGAAATAGGCCTTCGTTCTCATTATTCTCGTCTTCAGGTTGGAAGCTCAGCGAGGTCAAATTCAGCCATGTTCAGAATCAAATTCAGCTGCTATGAACATGATATTTTTAATTGGCAGTGTTATCAACAGCTCTTTATTTTACATCTTTTTATTAAAGGGTAATCTAGGAACTTTGGTGGGACACAGCCTCACAGGAGACTGACATCAGGAAACAGAGTTAACTTCTTGGATAAATAGTTCACTTGAGAAAAATAAATGACTTGAAACACTTGTTACATTTTTTAAGATGAAAAGGAAAGGTTATCAACATTTTATAATGTGGGTGTATGTGGGGGGGGAATAATTTATTCTAAGGAATTAAAATTTCAAATATGTAGGAACAGAAAAAGTGTCCAGGAACATAAAACTGCTCTATCTAGCCCTTCCTTTCCTTTGGATTCTGGATTCATGTTAATATATATCTTATATATTTAGCCTGATGGTTTCAGTCACATCTTCCCTTAGCAGGAAATAAATTGCATTATGATCTCAAGCTCATTTGTTACATCCAAAATAGCTGTAAAAAGTCCTTATTCTCCTTTTCCTTTACTTCATCAACTCTACCTGTTGTTTCCGAAATTTACATTTATGCATGACTGCATACATGTGTGTCCGCGGATGCTTGTGAGCCTGTTCAAACACACAGACGCACACAGTAGTCCTAGTGCATGTGCCATGGTACGCTTGCAGAGGTCAGAGGGCAGCTTACTGGAGTCGGTTCCCTCCTCCCGCCACGTGGGACCTGGAAAACCAACTCAGGTCGGCAGGCTTGACTACAAGTGGCATGGTCCACTGAGCCATCTCGGAGGATTTTGTTCTTAAATAATCATGCTGCCCCAAGTTATTTCTCCGTTGGCCTTAACATTTCTAAACCACTAGCCTAGATAAATGGCCTAAGCAGTCCCTTGAAATCAGTAAGATAGTGAAATTCGCTGCATAACCCAGTGACCTATCACACCAGAGAGAAATCTTGCAATGCTTTGGTAGCCTGAAGTGAACTTGTTTCCCATGTCTCCTGTCAGCCCTTTCTTTAACGGGGAGGGGGGGGGAGATTTGCTATTTTATTCAGACAACAAAATATTTTTCCTTCTTGTTTCTCCTTGTGACACCCAGGAGAAGCATTCTCTTTTTTTTTTAATTTTTTTATTTTTTTGGTTTTTCGAGACAGGGTTTCTCTGTATAGCCCTGGCTGTCCTGGAACTCACTTTGTAGACCAGGCTGGCCTCAAACTCAGAAATCCGCCAGCCTCTGCTTCCCGAGTGCTGGGATTAAAGGCGTGTGCCACCACGCCCGGTAGAAGAAGCATTCTTTAGAATTACTTTTTACTTCCAAAATATGTATTAAACTAAAGCTAACTTAGAGCCCAATCGGTGTGGATCATAGGTTGCGCTAGACTCTACATCTCGGAGGTTCTTGGAAACTGTATGACCGATAGCGTTCTTCTAGCTCTAGAATGATCTTGAAAAGTTTGTCTAGTTTAGAGGGACCCGGAATGGTCCAGCTCACTGCAGAGTAACTTGGAGCTCAGGCTTTTGTTTTGCTTGCCTGTTTGTTTTGTTTTTTAAGATGAAGCCTCACACAGCCCTGGCTGTCCTTGAATTTGTTATATAGCTGGGGATGGCCTTAAAATTGTTACCCTTCTGCTCCCAACTCCGGTGTCATGAATACAGTCTGGCCCACCACCCCTGGTTTACGTAGGTGTTAGAGATCAAATCTAGTGCTTTGAGCTTGCTGGGCAAACAAACGACCAATTGAGCCATAGCCCCAGCCCTAACTGAATCAGACTGTTATTGAAGACACTTTGAGAGTCCTTAAAGTAAGTCTACACGTCTAGCATGAATTTCCCATAATCCCACCTACCAATGGATATTCTGTTCTGAGGGGTTTTTTGTTTGTTTGTTTGTTTGTTTTGTTTTTGTTTTTGATTTTGATTTTTCGAGACAGGGTTTCTCTGTCTAACCCTGGCTGTCTTGGAACTCTCTTTGTCGACCAGGCTGGCCTCGAACTCAGAAATCCTCTTGCCTCTGCCTCCCGAGTGCTGGGATTAAAGGCATGCGCCACCACGTCCAACTTGTTCTGAGTTTTTAATAGTGTTTGGAACAGAATAAGGTGGATTTTTGGCTTAGCCATTTTTAAGCATCTAATCAACTTAATAACGCATGTGCAGTTTTCACAACAACCTTACATGGTAGCTATTATCATGCCTATTTAACAAAATAATATTTGAAATATGCACTGTGTTGCTTTCCCTGCATAAAACACTTCGATGGCTTCCCAAAGCATTTATTACCCAGCCCTTCCAAACCCCCTTTCTGGCCCCTCTCTCATCCCACTATCAGATCACCCTCTGGAAGAACACACAAGTCATAATATATTGGTAGTGACCCAGGTTTACCTTGCTAGTCCTCTGCACCTGACCCTTCTAACATGTTCTATCCAGATAGGATGCCTTTCAAAGCCCTGCTTTTCCCTTCCAACACTGTGACAAACTTGCTTTAGCCAGTCGCCACCTCAGAGGTAACTATCCCTTCTGTGGGCTCACCACAGCCATATCAATTGAACCTTTCTTGAAAGGCATTTTGCCCACATGTCTGTCTGCCTGAGGGTGCTGGAGTTACAGACAGTTGTGAGTTTGGAAGAGCAGCCAGTGCTCTCAACCACTGAGTGATCTCTCCAGCCCCTGATCCTTTTCTTTCTCTTCAGTTAGACTATGAGTTACCAGAGGATCTTTTGTTGTTGCTGCTATTGTTTGGGCTTGCTTCTTTTATTTTCGGTTTTTAAGTTCTATTTCTTTATTTATGCTGAGGCACAGGTGTGTTTGGAGGGTGACCTTTGGGAGTCATTCTCTCTTTCTGTCATGTGGGTCTCAGGGATGGAGCACAGGTCCTCCAGCTTGGTGGAAACTACTTTTCCCTGGTGAGCCATCTCTCTGGCCCTGTTCACTTGCTCTTCGATCTTATGCTTCCAACATCTAACACAGAACATTTGGAACATGTTAGAGTATATAAGTCCATTAAATGAACATGCAAGGATTTTTTAAAGGTTTATTTATTTTCATTTTATGTGCATTGGTGGTTTGCCTGCATGTATGTCTGTGAAGGTCCCAGACCCCCTGGAATTGGAGCTACAGAGAGCTATGAGCTACCTTGTGGGTGCTGGGAATTGAACCCAGGGTCTTTGAAAGAGCAACAACCAGTGTTCCTAAAATGTTGAGTCATCTCTCCGGCCTCTCTAACTTCATCTTTGTAATCAAAGAACCAATGTCAAATTCAATATCCCTGTTTGGTTGTGTTGCTAATTCTTGAAATATTACTGATATTAATCTGGTGGTGTATTAGTCAGAATGCTGCTGGTTGCAAGTGACAAATTGAATTCAAGTTGGCTTCAAGCAAAAAGGAGCAATTTCCTGGCTGACTGAGCAGAAATAATGGATTCAGCAAGTAGGACATTTCCTCAGAAGACCCTCCTTCCTCCCTCAGGTCTGGTCCTTCTTATGGTTTGGCGCTGCTTTCTCCTTTATAGAATAAAGATTCTACCTGGGCTAGATGGCTTAATCCTAACAGTTCTTTGTGAATTTGAGGCCAGTCTAGTCTATGTGGAGTTCTAGGTCAGCCAGGGCAACAGTGGAGCCCTGTCTCAAAATTAAATGAATACATTTTAAAAAGAGAAAGAAAGAGATCTCTTATGTTTGGTTTTTAAATTCCAACAGTCAGATAGGTGTAACGATATATGCCCAATTAATCCTGGCACTCAGGAGGTAGAGGCAGGAAGATTGTGAGTTCAAGGCCAGCCTGAGTTACACAGTAAGAACTTATCTCAAAATACATACAAAATAAATACATAGGACTAGCAAGATGGCTCAGCTGGTAAAGCTGATGCCAACCTGTATGATCTGGTGGATGGAGAGACGCATCACCTGAGGCATGTGGCATGCCTCCCCTGACACACACAAACTGTACATATACACACATGTCCACAAAATAAGTAACGCTTCATAGACAGTTGGTCTATGTAGGCCATGTCCTTCTTTCTTGGATCGTCAAAACCCCAAGAGTTCACACGGAGCAGTCAAGGCGGTAATGGCATTTGTTTTTCATTAAGTCAATAAATACAGATAATCATCTAAGTTTGTAAACTTTTCCCTTAAAGTGGAGCATCTTGGGGTGCGAGTCTTAGGATGCAATCACTCCCTCAGTTTACCCCACAAAGCACTGCTGGCGGCCGTGTTAGCTGTGACTGTTTTGTGGCTTTGAAATGTTATCTTTCACAGACATACACTGTTGACACAGTGCAAGGATTTCTCAACCCCAGAGCTATTGACATTCGGGGCTGGGTAACTTTCTGTTGAGATGGACTATCCTGAGCATTCTACGACGTCCAGCAACTCTGGGGCCGCTGCCAGCTACAAATGTCCCCACCCAACCTAAATCCTCAGCCTGAACCCAGCCCTGCTTCAGGCTGTGACAACCTAAAGTGTCTCCAGACATTGCCACATGTGTCCCAGCAGTCAAGAGTCCTTCCCTTTCCTCCACTTCTTGAAAACCAGTGACTTTACTGATACTGAACAAGTGGTCAGGTGAAACATGACCAGAATGCAGGGCGTGTAGAGACAACAATATTGCCTCACGGAGGTTCTCACGGGATCTGTGAGGCACATGTACAACCTCAAAGATAACATGTGTGCTAGTCTATGTTCAGAGAAGACACAATATTTTAAATCATGTTTTTTTTTAAAGATTTATTTATTTATTATATGTAAGTACACTGTAGCTGTCTTCAGACACTCTAGAAGAGGGCATCAGATCTTGTTATGGGTGGTTGTGAGCCACCATGTGGTTGCTGGGATTGAACTCTGGACCTTCGGAAGAGCAGTCGGGTGCTCTTACCCACTGAGCCATCTCACCAG
>NC_034602.1:56347705-56355864 GCF_900095145.1 Mus pahari
GCTGGGATTTGAACTCCGGACCTTTGGAAGAGCAGTCAGGTGCTCTTACCCACGGAGCCATCTCACCAGCCCTTAAATCATGTTTTGAAGAAGGGCCTGGAGAGCTGGACACGGAGGTACACGCCTTTGATCCCAGCACTCAAGAGGCAGAGGCACATGGATGTGAATTTGAGGCCAGCCTGGTCTACAAAGCAAGTATAGGACAGTCAGAGCTACTCGGAGAAAATCCCGTCTCAAAATAAATAAATAAATAAATAAATAAAGGAAAGAAAAAAAAAAAAAAGAGGAAGGGGTGCTGGAGAGGCTGGGTGGCTCAGTGGTTGAGAGCACTCTGGCAAAGGACCTGCGTTCAGTTCCTATGCGTGATTCACAATTGCCTGTAACTCCAGCTCAAGGAGATCCAGCGCCCTCTGCTGAACTCTGAGGGCACCGCACTCATACGTACTTAGAAAAAGACACACATATACACAGAATTTAAAAACATCTTTTTAAAAATGTTTTTGAGGCCAGCCTGGTCTACAAAGTGAGTTCCAGGGCAGCCAGGGCTATACAGAGAAACCCTATCTCGAAAAAAAAAATGTTTTTAAAATCTGGGTGTAGCCAGGCGTGGTGGCCCACGCCTTTAATCCCAGCACTCCGGAGGCAGAGGCAGGTGGATTTCTGAGTTCGAGGCCAGCCTGGTCTACAGAGTGAGTTCCAGTACAGCCAGGGCTATACAGAGACGCCCTGTCTCGAAAAACTACACACACACACACACACAAAAAGCTGGGTGTAGCTGGGTGTAGTGTCACACACCTTTAACCCCAGCATTTAGGAGGCAGAGGCAGGAGGATCTCTGAATTTAAGGCCAGTCTGTTCTACAGAGTGAGTTCCAGAACAGCCAGGAATATGTAGTGAGACTCTCTTGAAATGCTCCCCACCTCATAAATAAATAAATAAATAAATAAATAAGCTGAGTATGGTTGCATGCCTGTAATTTCAGCACTTAGGAGGCTGAGGCAGAAAACTTATGAGTTTGGAACCAGCCTGAGTTATATGGTAAGACTATCTCAAAAATATGAAAAATAGGGGGACAACTGTGGGACAGCTTAGCAGTGGTGCTTGCTGCTAAGCCTGATGACCTAAATTCAACCCCCGAAAACCTGCATGTTGAAAAAAGAAAACCAACGCCTACAAGTTGTCTGCTGACCTCCACATTTGCACCATGGCAGCTGAGTGCGCGCGCGCGCGCGCGCGCGCGTGTGTGTGTGTGTGTGTGTGTGTGTGTGTGTGTGTGTGTGTGCGTGCACACACACACACACATATAAATGTAACTAAAAAAAAAAGTACATATGCCTGGCATAAAAAAACACCATTGAATATATAAATTTTACAAAGCACTTTAGGTGTACATTTACTTCTAAAACCAACATGAAAATATGCCACAAAATGCTTCTTCTTCTATGAGTAAAATAACTTAAATGATGCACAGTTTATTAGATAAGAAATACCAGCATTCGCATCTGTGTGTAGTAGTAACTTTTCCCCCCAGTGCTGGGGAATCAAACACAGCCAAAGTTCTGTCACTGAGCTACATCAGTACTTTAACTATTGGTAATTTAGTCCGTAGATATTTTGTTTTAAATTTGCTTTTTAAAAAAAAAAAAAAAAAGATAGTTTCTCCATGTAGCCATGGCTGTTCTGAAACTCACTCGGCAGACCAGGCTGGCCTCGGACTCACAGAGATCCATCTGCCTCTGCCCCCACAAGAGCTGGAGTTAAAGGCATGTGCCAGCGCTGCTTTATTGTGTATGTGGGACATGGTAGCACACACCCTTAATTTCAGCATTTGATAGGCTCAGTTACATGGTTCTTTGTGAGTTCGAAGCCAGCCTGGTGTACTTAGCAAGACATAGGACAGCTAGGGCTACAGAGACTGAATCGTGACCGTCAAAAGACTCTCTAGGGGAATCCGTTTTCTCCTTCTACTCTGTGGGTCTCTGAGATCAAACACACACCATCAGGCTTTGCAACAAGCCCCTTTACCCACTGAGCCATCTCGCTGACCCTACATTTATTTTAAATGAACTTTACACCAGAGTCCTCAAAAGCACAGTTGTCTATAAAATGTAACCTATGTCAACACTTTTTTGTACGCCACTCACAAACGCTGACTAGCTTTCTGAAGCTCCTCAGGGATCAAGAGATTGCTTCATGCTGTGAAAGAGGCACTTAGAGCAGTAGGGCGCAGAAGGTTGGGAAACGCTAGGTCAGGACCTTACTGGCTCGTGCCCGTAAGCCTCTTTCTTCCTCATGTCCCCACCTCCTTGAGGACTTCCCTGCAGTATTTCTTTGCATCATTAGTCGGGGAAACTTAGATTATGCTGGGCATATGTTAAGTATATGACAAAGAATCAGACAGATTATTTTTAATGATTTTTCTTTTTAAAAATTTAACTATTTTGTTATATCTACTCATTTTTCTCTTATTGTTTATGAGAACTTAGACCGACAGGGTCTCACTATGTCGTTCTGGCTGGCCTGGAACTCACTATGTTGACTGGGCTGACCTGGAACTCACAGATATCCACCTGCCTTTGCCTTACCAGGGTTTGGATTAAAGCCAGGACCACCATGCCCAGCTGTTAAATATATATATGATAGGCTATGCCTGTAATCCAAGCATTGGGAAGTGCAGGCAGAAGGGCCAAGAGGTCAAGATTACCAATTGCATAGCTAGCCTGAGCTACATGAAACCCTATCTCAAAAAGTCAAATGAATAAAAAAATTTAAAAAAAAAAATAGCTGGGTGGAAGTGGTGCATGGGTTTAATCCTGGTACTCAGGAGGCAGAAGTAGGCGATCTCTGTGCGTTCAAGGCCAGCCTGGTCTACAGAGGGAGTCCCAGCACAGCCAGGGCTATATAGAGAAACCCTCTCTCTAAAAGACAAAAAATAAACAAACTAACAACAACAACAACAACAACAACAACAAAAACCAAGGTCCTCCCACAGAGGGACTGGAGAGACGGCTGAGTGGTTCAGAGCATTCACTCCTCTTGCAGAGGATCTGTGTGGTAACTAACAACTTCCCCTGATTCTAGCGGGATCCCATACATCCTTAGTACCTCCTCAGGCAGCCACATATACACGACGTGCCCACACACAGCAGAACACACACATTAATACAAAAATAAGCCTTACAATTATTAAGTGAACAAGACTCTGGGTTTGATCTCCAAAAAAACAAAACAAAACAAAACAAAAAAACCTTAAAAAAAAAAAAAAAAACATTCTGAGTTGTGAACACTGAGTGGTAAGCATTCACCAGGCTATTTATTTCTGTGTTCATTGTTCACAACTTTCACTAGCAAAGGTAAAAATAAAAAAAGAAGTATTTAAAAATAACAGAGGGGCCGGGCGTCTTAAAGATGTAGTCGAAGTTTAAAAAATAAACGTATAAATAATAGAATAGCTGGGATAGTTTTATAAGATTAAACATGTACATAATCTCAGCTCTTAGGAAGCTGAGGAGGTTCAGGAGTTGGAGGCCAGCCTGGAGACGTGTTAAGTCCCCATCTCGAAAAGAAAAAGAAAAAAGAACCTGTCTTTATACAGTGTTTGTTTGTTTGTTTGTTTGTTTGTTTCATAGAAGCGCTGTTGAAATTCTTAAGCAAAAGTTTATGTTAATACCACAAAAACACCTGGGAAAACCCTCATGCCCATGGTTTATTAATCTTCCTTTGCCCACACACCGCCGAATCTCCTGTCTGGGTTGTCGGGAAGACTTCGTGGGTCGAGGCACACGGAAGTGTATCAGACAGCACTTCTACGTCTCTCCCAGGCAAGCCCCCACCAACATCTTCAAACATTCAGTGTTCAAGAGAAGGGCAGAGGAGGATTCTGGGGTGTCTTCTCATCACTTTCCACCTTAGTCCCGTTAGGCAGGACCTCTGCAAGCCCCAGAATTCCTTTGGTCTCTGTCTGCACAGCTCAGTGTTGGCGCAGACCACACCCAGTCTGCCCTCAGGGAGTGCTGGCACTAAACTCAGGTCCTCCTGGTTCTACAGCAAGTAAGTGGGTCTCCTTGGTTGTTGTTTTTGGTTTCGTTTCTTTTATCTTTTATTTATTTTATTTTTTTCTTTTTTTTGGTTTTCCGAGACAGGGTTTCTCTGTGCAGTCCTGGCTGTCCTGGAACTCACTCTGTAGACCAAGCTGGCCTCAAACTCAGAAATCCGCTCAAACTCAGAAATCCGCCTGCCTCTGCCTCCCAAGTGCTGGGATTAAAGGCATGCGCCACCACCGCCCGGCTTCATTTCTTTTATCTTTTTCTCATTTCTTTCATTTCTTGATTTTTAAAGTCAGGCATTCTCTGTGTAGCTTTAACGATCCAGGAACTCATATCTGGCCTCTACCTCCTGAGTGCTGGTCCTAACAGATTTTAAAATGGAATTTCTCATTTGTCTTGATAATGTTATTATTATTATTTTTTTGCCACTGCCACAAGATTTATTAAGGCTGCCAACACATATCTCCTGCCTAAGGAGCTCCTTCAGGAAGAGATAATGTTAATTTTATTTGCTGAAAACTTTAGTGTCCCATTGAATGGATATTAGACTACTATATGTGCCCTTATCATTATTTTTTTTAAAGATTTATTTATTTATTATATGTAAGTACACTGTAGCTGTCTTCAGACACTCCAGAAGAGGGAGTCAGATCTTGTTACAGATAGATATGAGCCACCATGTAGTTGTTGGGATTTGAACTCCGGACCTTCGGAAGAGCAGTCGGGTGCTCTTACCCACTGAGCCATCTTTCCAGCCCGCCCTTATCATTATTATTTAGACTTTAAGTAACTTAGATATTATAATTCACTTAATCACCTTACATTATAATCACATACATACTTTTTGTTTTGTTTTGTTTTTCAAGACAGGGTTTCTCTGTGTAGCCCTGGCTGTCCTGGAACTCACTCTGTAGACCAGGCTGGCCTCGAACTCAGAAATCTGCCTGCCTCTGCCTCCCAAGTGCTGGGATTAAAGGTGTGCACCACTACCGCCCGGCACATACATACTTTTTTTCATTTGAGACAAGTTCTCACTGTGTAGCTCTGGGTGGCCTGGATCTCACAGAGATCCTCCTTCCTGCCTCTGCCTCCAGAACTCTGAGATTAAAAGTATATGCAACCATCCCCAGAATGCACCTTTTATTAGAAAAATAAAATGTAGGAAATATTAACCTGACAGATTTAAAATAGTAGTTTTGAGCCATTGGGATGGCTCAGTTGGCCAACAGCACTTGATCTCAGACCAGGCAACCCGAGATCAAACCCCAAGTCTCACCATGAAGGAGAGGGCGGAATCTGAAAGCCGTTCTCCCATCTCCTGCTCTGGGGTTCTCCCAACCCTCAAGTCATACATCCAAAAAAGGAAGAGGAGGAGGGAGGGAGGAAGGAAAGAGGAAGGGAGAGAGGGAGGGAGGAAGTGGAAAGGAAGAAAAAAGAGAAAAGGAAAGAGAATGATTAGATTTTTTTTTTCTTCTGCCACGTGATTTCCAGGGATTGAACTCAGCTAGGCAGTCTACCACAAATGCCTTTACGGCTTAGCCCATCTCCCAACCCTCGGATCCTTATTGATTTATTTCCTTACTTTTTTTCTGTTTATTGTCTGGAACAGGGTTTCTCCATGAAAGTGGGGCTAGCTTTGAACTCATAATCTTCCCGCCTTCGTCTCCTGAGTACTGGAACTTCAGGTTCATTTCCATGCCTGGCGTTTCAGCCTATATTAGTCTTAAGATGCTTTTGGACAAATTTGATGGCATTTAAATAACTGATAGAACTGCTTGTGGAAAATTGCTAAAGACAGTTTCTCCACCCACAGCACCCCATTATTTCTAAGAGTCACAGACTTAAGGGCTAAAAATGGCATTCTGAAACCTTCAAGAGAGTAGTAATATTTACTTTTTCCAACCGTTAAATAGAAAAAGTTGGGCTGGAGGGATGGCTCAGTGGTTAAGAGCACTGACTGCTCTTCCAGAGGTCCTGAGTTCAATTCCCAGCAACCACATGGTGGCTCACAACCATCTGTAATGGGGTCCAATGCCACCACTTCTGGTGTGTCAGTTGCCCTTAGGAATGTGCACTTTTCGTTGTTTGAGGTGGCGCTGTCCTAGGCGCTGTGCAGGCACCACATCCCTGTCCTTCATGCCTGACATTGATGGTAGTGTAAAGACCATCATCTTCCAGGGAAGAATCAATTCAGGGTGCCCTGAGGGATTCATGCAGCCTCTGCCACCACTAAGGAAAATGTCCAATGCTGGCATTACTGGTTCTAGGAAAGAGGCACAGGGATTTCCCCATCAGCACGTGCTGTGCTAGGCACTTGGACAAACATGTGGCTTTCCAATTTGGGGTGGGAGGATTTGCCAGCAGGTCCTCTATGAGCTTTCTAGAGAGTTCTAAATTCCAGAAACACATAGATGCAAACTAAGAAAAGTGCTGTCCTCCCAGGATGACAGAATCGCTAGGCATGGCCATAGTGCCACATACCTGTAATCACAGCACTCAGGGCGTCAGGGAGTTATGTCCTCCTTGTTCTTTCCTGGTTTGTTTGTTTTGATACAGAGTTCCAACCTGACCTGGAACTCACTCTGTAGCCAAAGTTGATATTACATTTTAGATTCTGCAGACTCCTCCTCCGACTCCTCCTCCGACTCCTCCTCCTCCGACTCCTCCTCCTCCTCCTCCTCCTGAGTGCTGTTGGGATTCTAGATGTGCCAGCACACGGGTGTGTGCCTGTGGAGGGTTGAATAGAGGGTTTCTCAAATTCTAGGAAAAACTCTCAACCAACTGTGGGCCATCTACGGCCCTCTGTCTGCTTCGAGGTAGTTCTCCAGGTTTTAATTCCAGCTCACTATCCCGAGGGAAGCAAGTGAGGACGCTAAGAGAGAAACCATTGGCCAAGGTCATAAGCCTCAGTAACAGCAGAACCAGAAGCAGAGCCCGGATCTCTTTCCTTCAAAACCAGGGTCGTTTCCCCAACAGGAGGATGTAAGTGAGGGACATGTTCATATCATGATCAAGGGTAATTTCTCTGCAAAAATTTCTCTGCTGTCAAGGTTTGGCAGCAAGTGGTCAAAGAATGCTCAAACCAATGAGCAAAATGTGTGGCAAGTGATCTGGGAATATTCAAAACATATCTCTCTCTCTCTCTCTCTCTCTCTCTCTCTCTCTCTCTCTCTCTTGTACATGGTTCTATCTTAGGAGTGAGCCAAGAATATGCCCTTTCATGGGCTCTCCTGACCTTACAAATCCTTTCCCCTGCTACCCCCTCCCCTCAGAGAAGGGGAAGCCCCCACCCCCACTTAGGTACCACCCCATCCTGGGACATCTAGTCCCAGCAGGACTAAGCACATCCTCTCCCACTGAGGCCCAACCAGGCAGTCCAGAGGAAGGGGACCCAATGTCAGGCAACAGAGTCAAAGACAACCCTCACTCCAGTTGTTAGGGGACCCACATGAAGATCAAGCTGCATGCCTGCCACAAATGTGTATGTGGTTGTGGTGGGGGGTATTCAAAGCCATTCTTAGAAATATGCTACCCAGGACTCAGTGAGTAAAGGCATTTTCGCTAAGCATGATGACCTGAGTTCAATACTCAGGACCCAAACCATAGGAGGAGAGAATGGGCTGCTGAAGTTGTCCTCTAATCCATGTGCTTATGCATGCACACACTCTGATCCATGTGCTTATGCATGCATGCACTCTGAACCATGTGCTTATGCATGCACACACTCTGATCCATGTGCTTATGCATGCACACACTCTAATCCATGTTTTTTTTTAAAGATTTATTTATTTATTATATGTAAGTACACTGTAGCTATCTTCAGACACTCCAGAAGAGGGAGTCAGATCTTGTTACGGATGGCTGTGAGCCACCATGTGGTTGCTGGGATTTGAACTCCAGACCTTCGGAAGAGCAGTCGGGTGCTCTTACCCACTGAGCCATCTCACCAGCCCTAATCCATGTGTTTATGCATGCACACACTCTGATGGATGTGCTTATGCATGCACACACTCTGATCCATGTGCTTATGCATACATGCACTCTGAACCATGTACTTATGCATGCATGCACTCTGATGGATGTGCTTATGCATACACACACTCTGATCCATGT
>NC_034602.1:56356290-56373430 GCF_900095145.1 Mus pahari
ATTAAAGGTGTGCGCCACTACTGCCCAGCTGATTCATTTATTTTTATTTATACGAGTACACTGTCGCTGTCTTCAGACACACACCAGAAGCGGGCATCAGATCCCATTACAGATGGTTGTGAGCCACCATGTGATTGCTGGGAATTGAACTCAGGACCTCTGGAAGAGCAGTCAGTGCTCTTAACCACTGAGCCATCTCTCCAGCTCCCACATAAATGCCTTTTTTCATTTTATTTTATATGTATTTGGTATATTTCCTGCATGGATATCTATGTACCATGTGCCTGTCTGGTGCCAGAAGATCAGACCCCCTGTGAAGTTGGAGATGTCTATGAATGTATGGAGATGCATATGGGTGCTGGGAATCAAATCTGAGTCCTTTGGAAGAACAGGCAGTGGGTGCACTTAACCTCTGAGCCATCTCTCTAGTTCCAATAAATGTGCCTTTTGGGTCAGGGAGGGGATTCAGTAAGGTTTCTTTATGCAGCCCTGGTTGTCCTGGAACTCACTCTGTAGACCAGGCTGGCCTCAAACTCAGATATCCACCTGTTTCTGGCTCATGGGTGCTGAAACTGAAGGTGTGTGCCACCACTGCCCAGTTACATGTAACTTTTTAAAATTAAAAATAGTCAACATGTTCCTGTTTCTGACCGAAAAGAATTCAAATAAATTGAAAGCTACCTTCCAAAGCCAGTTACTTACTTATGACAGGTAAAAAAAAAAAAAAAACCTTAAACAAAACAAGCTGATTTCTATCAACATACAGTGCTGACCAAGGAGGTCATATGTCCTCAAATCAGTGTTAGGACAATTATCAAGACTATACCATGGAAAATGTTTCAACTGACATCAATACCTTCTAAAAAGTAGACTGGAACACAAAAAGTATGAAAACATTTTGTTATGCTATGGAGACTTTTGTTTGCTTGCTTATTCTTTAGTTCTTTTGGCTAGGATCTCAATACGTAGCCAGTACCAAGCCAGAACTCATTATGGAGCCCAAACTGGCCTCAAATTTACATCCACGCCCCTGCCCCAATCCTGCAGAGAGCTGAGATTACAAGTGTGTGCTACCATGGATGGTGACTAGAATATTTTAAAGTAAAATATAAGGTTTTTATTTTGTTCTCTACTCAACCAATAGCTTAAACAACCAACAAACTTACAAATAACAAGATGATATTTTAACCAATTTGTATGTGACTAAAATCTGTCAGATTTGGAAAATCAACTTTCCAGTAGTAGTAATAGTAGTAGTAGTAGTAGCATTTAGAGACAGGGCCATACTATTTAGGCCTGGCTCACCTGGAACTCTCTACATAGACAAGGATGGCTTTGAACTCACAGAGATCCACCAGTCTTTCCCTCCCAAGTGCTGGGATTAAAGGCATGCAACAATCTCACTCCTGGCCCTGGAAAATTGAATGTCTTTTATTTAATTCTTCAGTTTCATGACAAACTATCCTGATCATACCATCCCCCACCTCCTCCCTCCCATTCCCCCCAGCATCTCCAACAGGTAGAAAATTAACTTTTTTTTTTTTTTTTTTTGATTTTTCGAGACAGGGTTTCTCTGTATAGCCCTGGCTTTCCTGGAACTCACTTTGGAGACCAGGCTGGCCTTGAACTCAGAAATCCATCTGCCTCTGCCTTCCGAGTGTAGGATTAAAGGCGTGCGGCACCACAACCGGCCAAAAATTAACTTTTCAAATGGCCACTGGTCCCTTGATGCTCTCAAACACCACCACTTGCCTTCAAGCCAACCTTTGCACCACTGTCTCTCCGTGTCATCCTGACCCCTAACTTCTTCATCTCTGTCTTAATGATCTTAATTGCTTTCTATCACCCTTCAAATTTATCATTCTGGACTTCTGAGGGACTCAAAGCAACCAGCCTGTTGGACACGGGAGGGACCTGAGTAAGGATGAGAGGTTGGGACCCCTACTGTCCCTCAAGGGTATTGAGTCCCAAGAGCAGATTCAAAAAAGAAAAGGCAGCAAGGTTCCTGTCAAGCCAAGGAGTCTCAAGAACAAAGGTTGACACGCCCTTTAATCAATCATTCCAAAGGAAGATGGCTTTGGACAAGATAGAAAGCAATCTTGGAAAACCGTAGGAGGTTATGCAAGGTGGCGAGGTCCTGGCTGCAATCACTTTGCACGGTCCCAGCAGATCCTTCTGAGTATCACCCATTCACACATCTGTAAGACGGGTCAAACGGACCATCTCAGGGCAAAACTTTTTCCCTGTTATTTGGCCACAGAGTCAAATCATAACCATAAGTGCTACACAGAGAGGACCACCCCCATGTTTCTCTAACAAAAAGCATCTTTGCCTTCGGTCCAGAGCAAAGATAACCTGAGATAGCGCGATAGCCTATACAAACAGCAGCCACAGAGCAAGAGACGGGAGGCACGAAGGTCATCTTGGGCTATGGCTGCACGTGCCCACCAAGTATCTAGAAACCCAGATTGCAAATGGGTTGCAAAACTGCAAACCTATTGCCTTCTAAGCTGTCCCAGTTCCTGTTTTAGTGCTGACGTGACCAAGACTTTATCCCAACTGAAGGCATCTTTCCTCTAATCACTGAGTCAATAGAGAGCTATTTTGAAGACACTCACCTCCATGTTCTTCCCTATCTGGCTGGTTAACTGCTGTTGGCTTTCTAAAACCATTTATTTATGTACCTATTCTTTCATTCGTTCATTTACCGGGAGAGGGGGTGTGTGTACACTACAATGCACATGTGAGATCAGGAGAAACCTTTCAAGAGTTGGTTCCTTACTTCATGTTAGCCCAGGCCAACCTAGGACTCCTGATCCCCCTGCCTCTAGCTCCCAAGTGCTGGGATTACAGGTCTCCACCAGCACCCTCGGTTCTGGTGAATTCCTGTTCAGGGTGGGTCACACACTGACTGATCTACCACACTCTCTCTGTAATGCCGCCGGCAATCTGTGAATGAGGTGGCTAGCTTCTGGCTCAACTGCCATGCTTGGGTGGTGCTCTTTAGTGTCCACGTCTGCTGTGCACAACCCTGAAGGGAGTCACTGATCGATCTGCTGTCTAAGGATCAAAAGCACTAGACTTGTCCAGGGGCTGTGTGACTTCAGTAAGCCGGGAATGTCCCCTGGTGGGTCTACCATTCACAGCTGTAAAGAAAGCAGTCCTCAACGCTTCTCCCAGTGATTCCAGCCTCAGAGGAGCTCAGGAAGAAAGGGCTTCCATTCTTCTATTCTTCAATAATTTCACTTTGATAATATATTTTAATATTTCTTCCCCATCTGAGAGGGGAAGCATCTCTGTTCCTGTTCTTTTCCCCTCTTAAAAAACCAGAAACAAAACGATCCACTAAAAAGCATGCAGTCCAAAAACCAAGGGTTAGCTCATGGGGCCTGCCCAGAAGTAAGCTTGACATAGCCAGTATAACTCCATAACCAGTGTACTCCATAGCCAGTGTCACTCCATAGCCAGCATCACTCCATAGAAGATTTCCCTCCTCTCAGCATGTGGTATTTACAAATCACTTCTTCACTAGGGATGGGACGTTTGCCTCCACTCCCTCTCCTCTGTGTCTGGTTTGATCTTGTGCAGGTGAGTCTCTGCGGGTTCGCGGTAACTAACGCAGACCCACAACTCGACAAGGTAGAGAGTGGCAGACTTTGGAGTGCTCCATCTGGAATGGGATGACTTTATGATACACGCCCTCCCCCAGCTCAGGACTCAGGGATCTCTGCAGACTAGGAGGCCAAGGAATTTGATAGACGGTTTAAAGAAAACAGCATTTTCCAGACACAAAAGGCAATTAGATGCATAAATGAACTCAGAGAGAAGGTGGCTGGGACCATTTAAGGCAGCCTGCTCTGGTCTCTGCTGGCTCCTTGTAGAAACACAACCTCTGCCTGGAGGCTTGAGCACTTCTCTGAGACAAAAGCAGTGATAAGGTCCTTGGGCTTAGCTTGGCAGTGGTGGCACATGGCTTTAATCCCAGCACTTGGGAGGCAGAGACAGGTAGATTTCTGGATTTCTGAGTTCGAGGCCAGCCTGGTCTACAGAGTGAGTTCCAGGACAGCCAAAGCTACACAGAGAAACCCTGTCTCAAAAACAAACAAACAAAAACAAAAACAGAAAAGATCCTTTGGCTTGGTGTCATATGCCATTAATTCCAACGGCAGCAGAGGCAGGCAGATCCCTGTGAATCTGAGGCCAGCACAGTCTACATAGTGAATTCTGAGACAGCCAAAGCTACATAGTAAAACTCTGTCTCAAATGAACTAACTAAGTGATTATAAAATTTAAATTACCCAAGGAGTTGAAGGGGTCTGCAACCCTATAGGAGGAACAACAATATGAACTAACCAGTAACCCCCAGAGCTGTGTCTCTAGTTGCACATGTAGCAGAAGATGGCCTAGTTGGCCATCAATGGGAGGAGAGGTCCTTGGTCTTTCGAAGATCATATGCCCCAGTACAGGGGAATGCCAGGGCCAGGAAGCAGGAGTGGGTGGGTTGGGGAGCAGGGCAGGGGGAGTGGGGCTTTGGGGATAGCATCTGAAATGTAAATGAAGAAAATATCTAATAAATAATTAAATTGATCCCTGAAGTTGCATGTGGCAGTCCACACTGTAACCCCAGTATTTGGGAGCTTGGAATTGGAGGACCGTGGTTTGGAGGCTAGCCTGGGGTACATCGAGAGTCCCTGTCTCAAAAGAAAGGAAATCTTGGGATGATTTTGGTGCTAAATTTTTCCAGAATCCTGCAATGGAAACAGAGAGCAGAAGGGGTGGGGCTGCTGAGTGAGATGCTGAGGTAATATCTCAAAATGTCTTCCTCTAGAAAACTTCCCTAGGATACAGCTGGAGAGGTGGCTCTGTAGTACCTAGGATCGCTGGCTACTCTTCCCGAGAACCCAGTTTCTATCCCCAGCACCCACATGGCAGCTCACACCTGTCTGTAATAGCAGTTCCAGGGGAATCTGGCATCCTCCCACAGACAGACACCAATGAACAGAAAGCCCCCAGACCAATCCCCAGCACCCCACAGACCAGGCAAGGTGACCCTGGTACTCTGAAGGTAGAGGCCAGAGGATCAGAAGTTCAAGGTCATAACCCTCCGCTATATATCAAGCTCCAAGCCAACCTCTGGCTATAGGAGAGAGACTCTGTCTCAGAAGAAATAAGTCAAATCCTGTGGAGAAGCACAGAGGCCATGACGCTCATGGAGAACAACTTCATGGGAGGACAACTTCATGGGAGACCAGAATATAGACCCAGCTTTGAGCACTTCCTGTCTAGAACCTGCATTGAGTCTCTTTGGGTTCCTTCTCCTTTAACTCGTGGCTCACTGGACCACACTTCCGGGTTTTAGGTATTTTCTTTTCATGTTTTATTTTATTTTATTTTATTTTATTTTTTTAATTTCCCATGTTTCTCTTTCAAACACCTCACTCTTGTCTTTCCAAGAAAGACCTTCCTATGCGCCGGGTACTAAGCAGATGTTTCAGCCTCTTGCGGGCAGGACGAGCCAGACGTGAAGTGCTCAAACAACAACTACAGGTTCTGCTCTAAGAGACCACACCTGGAAATGCAAAATGATCGCAACAATAGCAGCTGAGGCTGATGTGAAGCTTAACCTATGTCAGGCATTGTTTTAAAGTCTTTTACAGTGTTAATGAATCTTATCCTCACCACATCTGGTCAGTTACCCATTTACAGAATATGCAGCCTGCTTGCGCTGTCCTTGACTTCTACATCAGGACCAAACGGAGGGGGGGGCTGAGGAGATATCTCAGTCAGCAGAGTGCTTGCCACACAACACGAGGACTTGAATTTAATCTGCAGAACTCATGAAAACACACACACACACAAACAAACCTGGGTTGTTGGGGCCATCCAAGTGGCTTAGTGGGTAAATGTGCGTGCTGCCAAATCTGATGACCTCAGTTTGTTCTTCTAGGAACCACACAGTGGAAGGAGAAAACCAGCTCGCCAAGGTTGTCCTCTGACCTGGATATGTTTGCCTTGGCATGCGCATGCAAACACACAAACACACACACACGCCGGGCGTGGTGGCACATGCCTTTAATCCCAGCACTTGGGAGGCAGTGACAGGCGGATTTCTGAGTTCGAGGCCAGCCTGGTCTACAGAGTGAGTTCCAGGACAGCCAGGGCTAAACAGAGAAACCCTGTCTCGAAAAAAAAACCACACACACACAAGTCACGTTTGCTTTTTTTTAATTGTCCAGGATTTGCTAACCATGTTATGACCTCAGCGATTAAGCACAGTGAAGACCAATGATATTTTCTTTCCCATCAGGCGCATTCGAAAGTGTGGCATAACTATGACAAAAACTTCCGCCCTCATCAGAAGGGTTGGCTCTCCATCACCTTGGGGTCCCATTGGATAGAGCCAAACAGAACAGACAACATGGAGGACGTGATCAACTGCCAGCATTCCATGTCCTCTGTACTCGGATGGTTCGCCAACCCCATCCACGGGGACGGCGACTACCCTGAGTTCATGAAGACAGGCGCCATGATCCCCGAGTTCTCTGAGGCAGAGAAGGAGGAGGTGAGGGGCACGGCTGACTTCTTTGCCTTTTCCTTCGGGCCCAACAACTTCAGGCCGTCCAACACTGTGGTGAAAATGGGACAAAATGTATCACTCAACTTAAGGCAGGTGCTGAACTGGATTAAACTGGAATATGACAACCCTAGAATCTTGATTTCGGAGAACGGCTGGTTCACTGATAGCTATATAAAGACAGAGGACACCACGGCCATCTACATGATGAAGAATTTCCTCAACCAGGTTCTTCAAGGTTGGCTTAATTTAAAACAAAAAAATGTGTGTATATGTTTGCTTGTGTGAGTGTATGCTTCCTGTGTGTGAGCGCTCTTAGGGGACACAATAATGCATCTGGTAACTTGGAGCTGGAGTTACGGGCACTTGTGAGCCACTGATGTTTGTGCTAGGGACCAAATTCAGGTCCTCAGGAAGAGCTGCAAGCTTGGTAAGTGCTGAGGTATTTCTCTGATCCCCCTCAGGGTTCGTCGTTTGTTTGTTTGTTTGTTTGTTTTTGTTTGTTTAAGATAGTTACCTTGAGTGTGTGATTATTGCTGTTGGATTTTGTTTTGTTCACTGTTGACTGAAACGTGTTTTGTGAGGGAAAGGGTCCCACATAACCCAGATTAGCTTTGAGCTATTTCCCAAATGCTAGGATCCCAGGCATTTACCCCACTCCCAGCCATTTCATTCTTTATAGCAGACATAGTCCCTGTGGAGATGTGTGGAAAGTTTTCCATCAAGGGTGATTTATTGGAGTCAAGATTCTTTCATCTCAACAGGCGTGAACAAAGAAAGATCTAAGACAAAGCTGAGCCACTTCTGCTCTTGGAGATTTCTGTCTCCCCAAGGTCACCTCATTCACTACTCAGGCAGTGACACCTACAGGCTGATGGAAACCATGAGGTCATAGCTCACTCTGTGTCCCCATCAGAGCTGAGCTCCCTTCTACCTGATTCCTCTGGATCTTTCTCCAGCTGTGCAGCTCCCTTGAGAAGTCCTAAGTATGGGGGCTGGGGAGATGACTTGGTGGGCAAAGTATTCGCCATGCAAGCAAGAGGTCCTGAGTTTGACCTCCAGCACCCACGTAAAACAGGTGGGTGCAGGACTGGTGAGATGGCTCAGCCAGTAAAGGCACTTGCCACAAGCCAGACCCCTGAGTTCAATCCTGGGACTCACATGGTGGAAAGACAGAAGTGACTTCAGCAAGATGGCCTCACACGTGTGTTGAGACATGCACTCACCCACACAGAGGCACACCACACACACACACACCACATCACACTTATACGCAAACACATGCATCACACATACACACACACCACATACACACACCCACACAAGGCATCACCTACACCTACACACAGGCACCACACACACAAGCACCACACACATACACACACAAGCACCATACACACTCATCCACACATATGCACTTATACGCACACACATCCACCACACACACACACGTGCCCTACACATGCATACCCCCACACACATATACACTCACTCCCACACAGTTACCACACACACACACACACACACACACATGCGCGCGCACACGCACGCGCGATCACCCCCCACACACATAAACTTCCTTCACCACAATACATACATGTAACTTAAATAAATAGTCCTAAATGTGGAGAGAAGTCCTAGCTCCTGCAGGAAAGACATTTCAGGAGGAGATTTTAGAAAGAGCAAGTCCCTCGCCCAGCCTCCCCACCCACCCAGTTCTGCAAAAAGGAACAGCTTAGAACACAGCCACGCCCACCACATGAACGGGAGGGTGGCTCATAGGATACTCCATATAGGCCCCTGGGTCAAGTGTCATTCGCTTGGACAAAAGGGGTTTGCCTGTTCCACCCCTCCTTATAACACAACACCACCAGGGAACCAGAACCACCACTTGCTGAGATACATTTGTTGTTTTGAAATTTCTTGTCATGGTTTTCTACCTTTCTTTCCAGGAAGGATTTTTCTATCTTTTTTTTTTTTTTTTTTTTAAGATTATGGACATCAATGCACTATCTGCATGTACACCTGTGTGCCAGAAGAGAGCATCAGATCTCTCCTTCTCCTCCTTCTCCTCCTCCTCCTCCTCCTCCTCCTCCTCCTCCTGTTGTTTTTTTGAGACAGGGTTTCTCTGTATATCCCTGACTGTCCTGGAACTTACTCTGTAGACCAGGCTGGCCTCGAACTCAGAAATCTTCTGGCCTCTGCCTCCCAAGTGCTGGGATTAAAGACATGCGCCACCACTGCCCAGCTATCAAATCTCATTATAGATGGTTGCAAGCTACCATGTAGTTGCTGGGGATCGAACTCAGGCCCTCTGAAAGAGCAGACAGTGCTCTTCACCACTGAGCCCTCTCTAGCCCCCGGATTTTCTACCTTTTAGAAAAACAATGTTAATGACAATAAGACCGCAAAATGCAGTGATGAGGCATCTCTCTGAGGGGAATAAAAGGGTGTTGTTGATGTTTGTTTGTTTGTTTGTTTTAAGAAAAATGGTTCAAGTGAGGGATAGGGAGATGGCTCAGCAGCTGAGAGCACTGCCTGCTCTTACAGAGATCCCGGGTTCAATTCCTGGCACACTAACCCTAACCCTAACCACCCACATGGCAGCTTACAACTGTCTGTAACTGAAGTTCTACTGAATTTGACATCCTATCAGACCTTCCTGGATACAGACACAGAGAGAGCTCACAGATAAACATGCAGGCAAAACACTCCTGCGTGGGAAATAAGATTAAAATAATAAAAATTTTAAAATGATTCAGGGCTAATTTCAGTTTTTACTATAGAGCAGGTTGGCCTTGAACTCACAGAGATCTGCCTGCCTCTGTCTCCAGAGTGCTGGGATCAAAGTCGTGCACCGCTACACCGGGCTCCCAGTCAGAGTTTGAAAGCTCAAAAAGTCCTTAGAGAACATCCTTCCCACTATTTTCCTTTGCAGATGAAGTAACTGAGGCTCTGCACCTTGCCCAACAGCTCCTGCAGCGAGACGCAGCAGGACCTGGCCCTGGGCCTGTTGCCCTTCAGCCCAGCCGCCTCTCACACCACTTCCAGGCCTTCTGCCTGCATTTGCTGTGACGTCCTGAGAGCCGGTATCTCAGTCCCTGAAGGACAATTTCACAGAACAGACAGTAGTAGACAGACAGGGACTAGCCCAGACTCGGAATGAGAAACTCTAGGTTGCCAGTCAACATCTATATCCCAAAAGGCTCTGGAATTGCCCCAGGACACAGATCTGCACACTAAATATCACTTCCCACCTCACTTTTAAAAAATTTGAGACAGGGTCGCACTGTGTAGCTCTGGATAACCCAGCGGAATTCAATATTGTTGACCAAGCCAAACTTGAACTCAGAGATCTGCCTACCTCTCTGCTTCCCGAGTGTTGAAATTAAAGGCATATACCATCTGCTAAACAATGTGATTGAAAAACGTTTAACTATCAGGAAGAATGTTTTTAATGAGATCTTCCAACTGTCACTCACCAGTGTAAGGAGTGTGTACTGTTCTTTTGTTTTTTTTGTTTTTTATTTTATTTTGAGTGTAGGGCGCATGCGGAAGTCAGGGGACAACTTTCGAAACTTGGGCCCCTTCTACCATGCAGGTCTCTGACTCAACTTATCAAGCTTCGGAGCAGGTGCCTTTCTTTACAGATGCCGCCATTTCGCGGGCCCCAAGCCAATAATTTGTGGTTTGACTTAAAAGGCCTGATATTTAGGAAAAGAGTTACTTGTGTAATGTGCTGTGTCCTGGCACTTTGTAAATGAACTAGAGTGTTTAGTCCTCGGAAAAATCGCTGCTTCCTTTTCTCTTTGCAGCAATCAAGTTTGATGAAATCCGCGTGTTTGGTTATACGGCCTGGGCTCTCCTGGATGGCTTGGAGTGGCAGGATGCCTATACGACCCGACGGGGGCTGTTTTATGTGGACTTTAACAGTGAGCAGAAAGAGAGGAAACCCAAGTCCTCGGCTCATTACTACAAACAGATCATACAAGACAATGGCTTCCCTTTGAAAGAGTCCACGCCAGACATGAAGGGTCGGTTTCCCTGTGATTTCTCCTGGGGAGTCACTGAGTCTGTTCTTAAGGTAAGTGGCTACTTCTGAATTAACCACACACCAGGGGAGATAGTTTACAGTATGTTTTTTTTTTTACAAGTTACGTGTAAGGATATCTTAGTCATAGTTCTATTGCTGTGAAGAGCCATCATGACCACAGCAAGTCTAGGGTCTTCAGTTGGGGCTGGTTCACAACTCGTCAGCGTGGCAGGAAGCATGGCAGCATGCAGGCAGACATGGTACTAGAGAGGTAGCCCTATGAACCTATGGAGGCCATTTTCATTCAAACCACCACAGATGGTTTGCCTGATATATGTCTGTCTGCCTGGTGACCACAGAGGCCAAAAGAGTGCATTGGATGTCCTAGGATTATGGAGATACGTGTGTATATGTGTGTCTGTGTGTCTGTGCCATCCACATGGATACTATGAAAGACTAGCCAAGACTCTTGACTTACATGTCTCTCTCTCTCTCTCTCTCTCTCTCTCTCTCTCTCTCTCTCTCTCTCTCTCTGTGTGTGTGTGTGTGTGTGTGGTGCATATTGCAGTACATGTAGAGGTTAGAAGACAAACTGTGGAGTTAGTCATTTCCTTCTACCTCTTTTGGGTTTGAGGGATTGAACTCAGGTCTCTACGCTTACTGAGTAAATGCTTTCCCCTCTTAGTCACCGCCCCCACCCGAATCCACTATTTGTTTGGTTATGTTTTTCAAGACAGGGTTTCTCTGTGTAGTGCTAGCTATCCTGGAACTCATTCTGTAGACCAGGCTGGCCTCGAACTCACAGAGATCTGCCTGCCCCTGTCTCCTGAGTGCTAGGATTTAAGGCATGCCCAGAGAATCCACTGGCTTTTATTATACAAAATGGTGTGTTTCAGTATCAGCTTGTCATATGTGTCTAAGATGCACTTTTGTCTTTTTTACCTCCACATTGCATCCCTTATCTTCCTCCTAACAGCCTTCCTCCATTTGGGGTGCATCGTCTTTATGTGGTCTCTCTCCCAGATAACCACCTGCACTGTCCACAACTAGTGTTTTCTGGAAGGTTGTTGTAAAGTCCGGTGTGGTGCGTTGTTTGATCTTGCCTTGTTTTGTGGCAAAATGCCCTTTTGTAACATCTTTTCAACAACACCGGGATGCTCTGAACCTTTCAAAACTCTGGAGCTGGTCTAGGCGGGGAAGACGGCTCAAGTAATTCATTCTACACGGGCTAAACTTCAAGCTCACGTGATCAATGCTCTCTGAGTTTAATGTTCTAGATTACTAGTTGGCAGATGGCAACTGGGCAGTAATATGGCTTTGCAATTAGACTGTGAAAGATGACACATGAAAAAACAATTAGAGGGAAAATATTTACCAAAGGTTAATTATTAGTTTTCCAGGTGCATTTAAATACACTCCCAGGTGGAGAAAGAGCTTTAGCACAAGTACAGAATTTTTCCTTGCTCTAATTAATCTTGAATTTGGAAGTGTTTTTTTTTTTGAAGTCTGAGTTTTATTCTACTTTATCTTATTTTTGTTTTTTTGAGACAAGGTTTCTCTGTGTACCCCCTGGCTGTCTGGAACTAAATCCAAGTCACCTTACCTTTGTACAGTGTTTTCCAGTTGAGACACCGGCTTCCCAGAGTGGCTCTCTCATCCTTAGACTGCACCTGGGAAGTGAGAGACACACAACCATCCCCATATGATTGTGTAGCCCAAACTCCAAGAGGAAAATGTGGGGCAGAGGCTGTACTTTAGTCAGTACAGCGGCTGCCTAGCTTGCAGGGGGCCTGGGTTTGATCCCCAGTGTTGCATTAAGAGCCTGGGAAGAAGGAAAAAGAGAAGCAGGAGTTCCAGGTTATCCTTAGGTAGTTATTAGGTTTAGGGCTAGCCTGGGCTGTAGCCACCTACCACCCACCCCGACCCCTACTCCGAAAAGAGGGAGAAAGAAAAAGGAAAGGAAAAGTTAAAAAAAAAAAAAAAAAAAAAAGTCCAAAACTTTCCAAGGTGGAAAGCCAGAGAGATCAAAGGGGCACTGAACTTTCAGGATTGGGGCTCAATTCACCCTTTCCCCCTCAGAACCGAAGTTCCTTGCACGGAGAGAACATTCCATAGTCTTCCCGTGGAGCGAGTGCTGTGCTCATAGACACACGACGGAAGAGACACTGCACAGAAGTGTGATGTTCTTGGGCCTTCTTCCCCCATTTTATTTTTTAAATTGTTTAGGAGATGGGGTATCTGCTGTACAGCCCAGGCTGGCCTCAAACTAGCAGTCCTCCTGCCTCAGCCTCTTGAGATTATAGGATAGGCATGCACCACTACTCTGGGTTCTCACCCCTCTCCCTCAGCCACTGTCAGGGACGGCCTGTCAGCCGGCCTCCTCTGAGTGCCCGTGCTGCTCAGTGACTCCTTTACAACCTCATTTCACCTGTGTCATCAGCTTATGACAGGGCTGAAAATCTGTCCTTCCACATTGCCTTCCACTGAGGGTACCAAGGCAATTTCCTGCCGTATTTGAACTGTTACAGGAGGCGTGATATAGCCTGGATTTTTAGGTCACGTGAGCTGGAAAATGGCTTATTAGGCTTTTCTCAAACAACTGGTCTTCCTTCCCTGTGTGTGGTTCCCTCCGGGGAATTCCCAGTCTCCCTGGAGACTCTAAGGGCTAGGAGGATGGTCCTTTCTCCCATATTACAAACAGTAACGTCCTGAATACAGAGACCATTATGGTTTTTGATTGTTTTTGTTTGTTTTTCGAGACAGGGTTTCTCTGTGCAGCCCTGGCTGTCCTGGAACTCACCCTGTAGACCAGGCTGGTCTCGAACTCAGAAATCCTTCTCCCTCTGCCTCCCAAATGCTGGAATTAAAGGCGCGCGCCACCACTGCCCCGCTACAGAGACCATTATGAAGGGCAAAGTTATCATTTACCTTGTAGTGAGAGGCTTCAGTGATGCTCAGCTCTTCCACTCTGACAGGTTGGGGTACGCCGGTAGCCACACTTGATTTACCTGGGTGCCTTTGTCTCCCACAGCCCGAGTTTACTGTCTCCTCCCCGCAGTTTACTGATCCTCACCTGTACGTGTGGAATGTCACTGGCAACAGATTGCTCTACCGAGTGGAAGGGGTAAGGCTAAAAACAAGACCATCCCAATGCACAGATTACGTGAGCATCAAAAAACGAGTTGAAATGTTGGCAAAAATGAAAGTCACCCACTACCAGTTTGCCCTGGACTGGACCTCTCTCCTTCCCACTGGCAATCTGTCTAAAGTTAATAGACAAGTGTTAAGGTACTATAGGTGTGTGGTGAGCGAAGGACTGAAGCTGGGCATCTCCCCCATGGTGACGTTGTACCACCCGACCCACTCCCATCTCGGCCTCCCCCTGCCACTTCTGAGCAGTGGGGGGTGGCTAAACACGAACACAGCCAAGGCCTTCCAGGACTACGCCGAGCTGTGCTTCCGGGAGCTGGGGGACTTGGTGAAGCTTTGGATCACCATCAATGAGCCTAACAGGCTGAGTGACATGTACAACCGCACGAGTAATGACACCTACCGTGCAGCCCACAACCTGATGATCGCCCATGCCCAGGTCTGGCACCTCTATGATAGGCAGTATAGGCCGGTCCAGCATGGGGCTGTGTCGCTGTCCTTACATTGCGATTGGGCAGAACCTGCCAACCCCTATGTGGATTCACACTGGAAGGCAGCCGAGCGCTTCCTCCAGTTTGAGATCGCCTGGTTTGCAGATCCGCTCTTCAAGACTGGAGACTACCCATTGGCTATGAAGGAATACATCGCCTCGAAGAACCAGCGAGGGCTGTCCAGCTCAGTCCTGCCGCGCTTCACGGTGAAGGAGAGCAGGTTGGTGAAGGGTACCGTCGACTTCTACGCACTGAACCACTTCACTACTAGGTTCGTGATACACAAGCAGCTGAACACCAACCGCTCAGTTGCAGACAGGGACGTCCAGTTCCTGCAGGACATCACCCGCCTGAGCTCGCCCAGCCGCCTGGCTGTAACACCCTGGGGAGTGCGCAAGCTCCTTGCGTGGATCCGGAGGAACTACAGAGACAGGGACATCTACATCACAGCCAATGGCATCGATGATCTGGCTCTAGAGGATGATCAGATCCGAAAGTACTACTTGGAGAAGTATGTCCAGGAGACCCTGAAAGGTGAGGTTTGGGGCTTACAGAGTGGTGGGGCAGGAATATAAACTTGACGGCAATGAAAACCTAGGCATAAAACTCACCACCGACTCAAGATTTGTGGCCCACGCTGGGCAGTGGTGGCTCACGCCCTTAATCCCAGCACTTGGGAGGCAGAGGCAGGCAGATTTTTTAGTTCGAGACCAGCCTGGTCTACAGAGTGAGTTCCAGGACAGTCAGAGTTACACAGAGAAACCCTGTCTAGAAAAACAAACAAACAAAAAACAACAACAACAAAACAAAAAAGAAAAGATTTGTGGCCCCCAACTTCTGTCCACTGGATTTCTTCCTTAAAATAGGCCTTTATTGGGGCTGGTGAGATGGCTCAGCGGGTAAGAGCACCGACTGCTCTTCTGAAGGTCCTGAGTTCAAACCCCAGCAACCACAGGTGGCTCATAACCATCCTTAAGGAGATCTGACTCCCTCTTCTGGAGTGTCTGAAGACAGCTACAGTGTACAATCATGTCTAGCTGATTTTTTTAATTTTTACTTTCCTCATTAATGTTTCTTTAGACAGGGTCTAAGTAGTAACATGAGCTGACCTCTATCCTACGTCTGCCTTCCAAGTGGTGACATTATAAATCTAGGCCACAGGGGCTGGTGAGATGGCTCAGTGGGTAAGAGCACTTACTGCTCTTCTGGAAGATCCTGAGTTCAAATCCCACCAACCACATGGTGGCTCATAACCACCCATAATGAGATCTGACACCCTATTCTGGTATGTCTGAAGTCAGCTACAGGGTACTTATGTATAATAATAAAAAATAAATCTTGCGCCGGGCGTGGTGGCGCACGACGCCTTTAATCCCAGCACTCGGGAGGCAGAGGCAGGTGGATTTCTGAGTTCAAGGCCAGCCTGGTCTACAAAGTGAGTTCCAGGACAACCAGGGCTAGACAGAGAAACCTTGTCTCAAAAAAAACCAAAAAAAAAAAAAAAATCTTTGGGCCGGAGCGAGCAGGGACTAAGCAAGCAGGGCTGACCAGAGAGAGCGGGATTGACCAGAGTGAGCAGAGGTCCTAAAATTTCAATTCCCAACAACCACATGAAGGCTCACACCATCTGTAAAGCTACAGTGTACTCACATACATAAAATAAATAAATAAAATGTTAATAAATAAATAAATAAATCTAGGCCACCATATCTGGGCTTTTATAAAGTGTCATAATCTCATTATGGAAAAATTGCAAAGCATTTTCCCCCCTGGGAAATCTCACTTCCCGAGAAAAGTACCATCCCTTTTGGATTATTTCCAATGAGCTTCCTAGATATTGCTAATACAGTTGAGCTAAGGCTATTACCTTTTTGCCTACAACTTGTTTGTTTGGGGAGTTGAACCCAGGTTCCATTTGGCTGTACTAAAAAAGTTACATCCCTATAACTTTTCTTTTCTTTTGTGTGTGTGTGTGTGTGTGTAGCTGGGAATTTAACCAAGGGCCTCACGCATACTAGCCAACACACTATCATTGACCTACATCCCCACTTGCCAACTTTGTCTTTGTGATGCTGGGGTTCAAACTCAGGGCTTTATGTGTGATAAGCAACCAACCTCAAAGCAACCACATAATTGATTTTCTTCTTTCAAGACAGGGTCTGATGTATCCTAGGCTGGTCCCAAACTCCTACTCTCCTGTCTCCTCCTACACTTGCAGGCATGTGTAATCACACCTGTCTCAACTCTTTTAATACATTAGATGTGTTTCATGGCTATCTATCTATCTATCTATCTATCTATCTATCTATCTATCTATCTATCTATGTATACAGTCTTCTGCCTGCACGCATTCTTACAGGACAGAAAAGGACACCAGATCCCATTATAGAAGGTTGTGAGCCACCATCTGGTGGCTGTGATTTGAACACAGGTTGTATGGAAAAGCAGCCAGTGCTCTAATGTCTGAGCTATCTCTCTAGCCCATTATTAAAATTCTTATCCACCACCTCCACCACCAAAAGAGAAACAAAAAACCCAAAACAACAACAACAAATTACTCTTATGAATGTATGATGTGCTGGGTGCAGTGGTGACACCTTTAAGGCCAGCACTCAGGAGGCAGAGGCAGAATGATCTCCATGAGTCCAAGGCCAACCTGGTCTACAGAGTGAGTTCCAGGAAAGCCAGGGCTACACAGAGAAACCCTGTCTCAAGAAACAAGAACAAAACACTACTACCACCACGGTTCCCCCCCACACACACATACACACACCCCTACACATACACACATACCTTCATGCATTCAACCATCCTTTAGGTGGAAATAACACCTCACTGAAATATTTATCTTTGTAGAGAAATTCATTTCTTTTTTTTAATTTTTTTTTTTTA
>NC_034602.1:56374905-56391288 GCF_900095145.1 Mus pahari
CATTGGATCCCATTACAGATGGTTGTGAGCCACCATGTGGTTGCTGGGAATTGAACTCAGAACCTCTGGAAGAGCAGTCAGTGCTCTTAACTGCTGAGCCATCTCTCCAACCCCGGAAAACTAAATTTTAAAAATTGTTTTATTTATTTATATTCCAAATGTTGCCCTGCTTCCCAGTCCCCGCCCTCCAAGAGTTCTTCACCCATCCCTCCTCCCCTTTGTCTCTGAGAGGGTGCCCCTCCCAATTTTTATTCAAAGATACTTTACTATCCATTTGTGCTCAACAATGTTTCTTTTTTTTTCAGCGTATCTCATTGACAAGGTCAGAATCAAAGGCTATTATGCATTCAAACTGACTGAAGAGAAATCTAAGCCTAGATTTGGATTTTTCACCTCTGACTTCAGAGCTAAATCCTCTGTCCGGTTCTATAGCGAGCTGATCAGCAGCAGTGGCTTCCCCCCTGAGCACAGGAGTCCTGCATGTGGTCAGCCTGCAGAAGGCGCAGAGTGCGCCGTTTGCTCATTTCTCGTGCAGAAGAAACCGCTAATCTTCTTCGGTTGCTGCTTCATCTCCACTCTGGTTGTATTGCTATCCATCACCATTTTTCATCATCGAAAGAGAAGAAAATTCCAGAAAGCAAGGAACTTACAAAATATACCATTGAAGAAAGGCCACAGCAGAGTTTTCAGCTAAACTGCCGTTTCTGTCATAGTTTCAAGATTCATTCACTCCAGTTCCATATACTGGTAACTTACAATCTGAGAGACAGCCGCAACCAAGGTGAAGACAATCGATGCCTTTGAAGTGTGGTTCAAATAATTCCTTCAGGTACTGACAATCAGTGAGTCCGTTCTCCGAGCTGAAGACACCCTGACAGTAACTCTGGGCATGACCCTAAACATTGCTTCAGGAAGTGTGAATCACAACTTCACATCCCTTTTTTTCTCTAGCTTTCTTCTGTAAATAACAATCACTATTCATGGTCAAGAAATTAATTTTAAAAAGTGAAATTTTGTTGTCTTAGACTTCATGGTTTAAGCCTATTTTGATGTCAATGTTGTTTTGAGACAGGTCTATTATGTAGCTCTGATTGTCATGGAACTTTTGAGGTAGACCAGGCTGGTCTCAACCTCACAAAAGGTGCACCTGCCTCAGCCTTCTGAGTACCGGGATCAAAGGTGTGCATCACCATACCTGCCCGGCTAAAACTATTTAAACTGGACAGCAAGTGACTTTCTCTTGTCACCTCTAACAAGGAACCCTCTGTTTGGTTAGGTCAGGGTTGTCCTCAGATGGAATGTACAAACACAACAGGGTTTTAGATCATGCCTGTCCATAGGTAGTTAAAGCATAAGCTAGAAAACTCACCAATGTTAGCTTTTCTCAAAAAAAAATTTTTTTTTTCAGGCACTTCTTAAACATCCAAGTTTGTGAGCTCTCTTACTGGACTAGTAATTTTTATTTTTATTTCTTTTTGTGGCAGGGTGAGTGGGTTCAAGACAGGGTTTTTCTGTGTAGCCCTGAGTGTCCTGATAATTGCTCTGTAGAGACCAAGCTGGCTGGAACTCAGATCCAACTGCCTCTGTCTCCCAAGTGCTGGGATTACAGGTGTGCAGCACTATGCCCAATTTGGACTTCTGACTTTAAAGGGGCTTCATGGGTGGAAAGATGGCTCAGCGGTTAAGAGAACTGGCTGTTCTTCCAAAGGACCCTGGTTCAATTCCCAGCACCCACATGGCAGCTCATAGCTGTAACTCCAGTTCTAAGAGACCTGACACCCTCACACAGACATACATATAGGCAGAACAGCAATGCACATAGAAAGATCCACAGGATAAAGGACAACTAGACCCAAGTATCTATGCAAATCTTGTTCTCTTGGCCTTATTGCATAGCAATTCCCATTTTAAAATAAACTGGCATTACCCCTACAACCCTAAAAACATTTTTTTTTTTAGGTGACAAGATTTTACACACTTAGCAAAGTTTAAAAGATGTAGATCGGGCTGGAGAAATGGCTCAGCGGTTAAGAGCACTGACTGCTCTTCCAAAGGTCCTGAGTTCAAATCCCAGCAACCACATGGTGGCTCACAACCACCCGTAATGAAATCTGATGCCCTCTTCTGGTGTGTCTGAAGTCAGCTACAGTGTACTTAAGATACAATAAATTAAAAAAAAAATGTTTAAAAAGATGTAGAACTTACTATGGATTATCAATAATGATCAAAGGACCATATCATTATTCATAGAGTCCTGCGTTGTCCCCAGAGCTTTCTAACCTGAAATGTCAAAGTGATTTTAACTGTATTTCAGATCTACCTATCCTGAGATATCAAACTTAAGGCATAATTAGGATTCTTTTTGTTTTTCAAGATAGAGTTTGTGTGTAGCACTGACTATCCTGGAACTCACTCTGTAGACCAGGCTGGCCTTCAACTCAAAAACCCACCTGCCTCTGCCTCCCAAATACTGGGATTAAAGGCATATACTACCACTGTCCCAATGTATTAAAATTCTTAGAATCAGCAATAATTTTAAAACAAAACCAAAGAGACAGCACATGAAAAAATGATAAAAAGCTGCTATTGGACTAGCCAAATCTAACAGCAGATCTATTTTCCTGCTCCTGATTACCACAACCACCTTTCCAGTTATAGCAGGTTCTTCTTAAAATGTGTATGGGTGTTTAGCCTGCATGTATATATGTACCACTTGTGTGCCCTTGAAAGCCAGAAAAGGTATCAGATCCCCTGTAACTGGAGTTACAGATGGATGAGCCAACACGTGGGTGCTGGAAACTAAACCTGGGTCCTCTATACAAACAGCCAGTGCTCATCAGCACTAAGCCATCTTTCTAAGTTTAGCAGTTCTGAAGTTTTAGGATGGCACACATTATAGTTGGCTAAACAACTGTACTGTTAGCCACATAAAAAAAGCTATAATTGCCGGGTGTGGTGGTGCACGCCTTTAATCCCAGCACTCGGGAGGCAGAGGCAGGTGGATTTCTGAGTTTGAGGCCAGCCTGGTCTACAAAGTGAGTTCCTTGAAAGATGCAGAAGGCAAAGAACTTGGAATCAACCCTTAATTCAGTTTTCTATTAATCATCACTTTTTGTTTTGTGAGACAGGGCCTCACCTATTGTACAGCCCAAGCCGGACTTAAGCATTATATATAATCTCAGGATAACCTCCTCACCCTCCTGCCTCAACTCCACTGCAGGGGCTACAGGAATGTAACCACATACCCAACTAAAACCTTCACTGTTTAACCATGTGTTCTCATTAAGCTAAGCTCACAACTCCTTCCTTGCTGATTTCCCCAAATGTCAAGTCCCTAGGCCAATGTTTTCTTGATGCCACACTTGGGGGATGGAGGAGCATATGAAAATCATTAGCTCATGATCTAGTGATATACCAAGTTCTAACTCAACTGAGTAGCTGCAGGCTCAGAACCTGCCAACTCAACCTGGTTCATTTTGGGTCGGGGCGGTCTCCTGGAGTTACCAGAAAATGAGTAGGAAATGCTCTCGACCAGCCCAGACATTCCAATTTCCAGTTATACTTAAGGCAGAGTTGGAGATGGAGGATACTACAGTGCTGCCCTTGCAGTTTTAGATCTCAGCACTCACAACTACAAGTGGTGACAATCCTAGCTCCAGGGAAACTCCTCTGGATACCCAGAAATACAGCACAGGCAGCTAGACTGGGCAGTACCTGTACCCTAGCTCTGGGGAAGGCACGTCTCAAATGCACGGCAAAAGGGCAACACAGAGACACTAATTGCACACATAAAGGACTTGTTTCAAGCCTATTAAAAGCTGGGTGTTGGGGCTGGCAAGATGGCTCAGCAGGTAAGTACGCTGCTACTTTTGTGATGCTGAGCAACCACATGGTGGTTCACCACCACCTGTAATGATATTTGAGGCCTTCTTCTGGCATGTCTGAAGACAGCTACAGTGTACTTACATATAATAAATCTTTGGGCCAGAACAAGCAAGGACTGAGCGAGCGGGGTTGACTGGAGCAAGTAGTTCAATTCCCAACAACCACATGAAGGCTCACAATACTCTGTACCCTACAGTGCAATCATAAATAAATCTTAAAAAAAAAAAAAAAAGCCGGATGTTTTACTTGCCTGTGATCCAAGCAGCAAGTAGGTAGAGACAAGGTGGAGCCTGAGGCCATCAAAGCAGACAGCCTTCTCCAAGAAGTTACAGGTCTGGGACTAATAGTGTTGTGCCTAGCACTCACAAGTTCTGGGTTGACTAGTCACTCCCAGGTGGGTGGGCAAGTAATTCACACAAGCACCAGGTCTGTTACAGCTAGAATCCTATACTCAAAGCCTGCAACAACAGGTTCATTACTGTGCTAGATTTACAACTCTACAAAGATAACACTGAGAACTTACAAAGAAATCATCACAACCTGTATTTTCCAGTTCTTACTGAGACACATCTGCCCACCCAATAGTCAATATTATGCCTAGGTCAAAGTCAAGCACCCCAAAGCGTTACACCCAGTGAATATCCTCGAGGAAGGTTGGTTGCCTGTCACTGCTATTTTAAGCAATTGTTTCCATGGGGGAAAAAAAATTAAAAAAAAAAACAACAAAAACACGCTGTTGCTGGAGTATCAGCTGACCCATTAAGTAATCAGAAAAGACAAGGACACACAAATCAATATATAAATCTTTTATTCTCCCAAAAGAGCCCAAATTGTACTTGCAATCAGGATCTCGTTTCTGGAGTCAGGAAACTGTAAAAAACAAACAAACAAACAAACAAACAAACAAACATGTAAGCCTTCTGTCAATATTCTTGCCCAGAAAGTTCTTTGAACCTCTTCAGCACACTGCGCTCATCTGAAGCAGTCAGCTGCAGACAGGGGCACCCACCTGAGGCCTCCTCACTCATCAGGCTGCTGCACGGTTCCCTTCTCAGACACATAGATGCCGTCCAAAAACTTCCTGATATCCTTGTTTTTAACTGTTGTGGCCTGCTGAATCAGGGCGGCTACACAGGACACAAAAAAGGACATAAAAAGCCATTATTTCACTAGCCAAATTCATCTTATTCAAGCCTAACTAACTCAATCCCTCGAGGCTACGCAGGAGGGACACCTTCACTGTCCTTGGATCCCAACTGAGCAGTGGCATACACACCCCAACATAGGCATAAAATCACTTTCCCAACAATGCCAGCCATTGCTACCCATTTTGAATTTCATCTACGAGCAGTGCATGCACAACCATTTTGTACTCATGATACAAAGCACAGTATACAATTACATACAGAACAGATTCACAATGATTTCCTTCCTATTTCTAGTAAGTTTTGAAACAGAAATCAGACCTGCCTGCATTCAACCTTAAGGCTCAGATGTTATCATCTGTTATGACAAATATACACACCTGAATTTGAAACAAGTTCAATATCATTTCCTTCAAGGATTAATTCGTCCTTCTGGGCTTGAGAGACAGAACAAGCAACACCTGAAAGAGTTGTGTATTCAACAGCGTTAACACGAGATCTCACAAACACACCCTGTTATCTCAGATAACAAAACAAATGAGACTCCCAGATGCCACAAAAAGCTGCTGTATCCTACAACTATTTCAGCATACTCCCTCTTCAGGAAAACCTCAAGCTGTCAGAACCACCAAAGGAGCCAACGCTGAAATAGTGTTCCCCGCACCCAAACACTAAGGCTCCATCAAGACCCAAGGACAAAGAACTGCAGCAACCTCCCCACCACTCCTGAAGGCCCACACATACCCGTCCTCATCCGAACCCTGCGGATGTATTTTTCACCCAAGAAATTTCGGATTTCAACCAAAGACCCATTCTCCTGGATAACGACGTTGATGGGGAAGTGAGCATACACAGAGCGCATCTTGTAACGGAAGCCCTGCATTTAAACAAGCAACCGTGAGCGTCTTGAACAAACTCAGTTTTCGGTTCAGGCTGGCTTAGATTTTGAGATTCCTCTTCTTCAGCTTCCCCAGGCTGAATTTAGAGTCGGCTCTAAATTCCCTAAGGTGCTTTTGTTGTATTGTGGAAATTTAATATACACACCCTATCCACCATATGCAAATTTCAACACATTCCTAAAGCTCCGGGAGAAGCTTCTGCTTTACTATCTCATCCTTTCAAGGAGTGCACAAGATCCTCATTTTTGGCATTAGAATATCTGTGGAGTTACTACAGACAGATAATAAGGGACTCCAGACTCTGAAGCTGAATAAAAGGCCCAGTCACTCCTAGAAACTAGGAGCAACAGGGTGCATGCATGAAACAACACTTCTTCAGCATTAACTGTATTTTGGGAAAAAGGATCTAGAACAGTAACTTCAGATATGCACAAGTCATATCTTTTCTATCCATGATTCCCAAACATACCAACTAGTACTCTTGTCTCCACTATATATTATCTACCAACAAACAAAACCCCTGAAACACAAGGAGGTGGCACCCAGCAAATTCCTCGGTCTGATCTGTGTTAACCCACCCCCCAGTATCTCAAAGTGCCTCGTTCATAGGAGTACAGTCCATCCTGGCCCTAGGCATTTATATACACCCAAGGAAACTCATCCAAAGGGTTAAAAGGGTAGCGTGGGGGTCTGGCTTACCAGTGTAACACCCTTGATCATGTTCTGAACATGACTGCAGATGGTTCTGACGGTGGCCAGTTCCTTTCTGTTACCCCACCATTTGTCAACCCGGAGCTGAAACGCAACAACTTTAGAATCAAAGCACAGCTCTCTTAGCTGGCGAGTACAAGCACGCAAAGTACAAATGCATCGTAGGTCACACGCACAGGACACACTAGAGGGGCGATACACCCACCACCACCAAACCCTGAGAACACAACCAAATTCACTCAGAAAAGAACCCACCGGGCTTAACGACATTGGATCGTTACAAACAAGCACCCGAAACATCGGAAGACACTTAAGTTCTTACCCTTTTCTTCTTCTTTCCAAGGAGACTCAGCTCCACGTTGATGTGATTGAAGTCCCTCCGCAGAGTCCCCCTGGGGCCCTTCACAATGACTGTGCGCCCCTTCAGAGTGATTTCGACTAGGAAAGAGAGAAGGGGAACTCGTGAGACCACGGGCCGGGGGCTTATGCAGGAAGCCGTCAGAGGCGGTCGGGAAGCCGCCTACTCACCCTTCTCGGGGATGTCGACCGTCTGATTGCTGAGAATGGTCTTCATCCTGCAACACAGACACCGCGTGAGAGGGTTGCGGCGGGGGACGCTCTACACCCGAGACCGGGGGGCGGTCCGCTCCCAACGGGGATCGCCAGCTAGGAAACCCGGCGACAAAGACACAGGTAAGTAGGTCCAGGACAAGGACCGGACCGGGGATCCGGGAGGAGCGTAAGGAAGCACGGCCCCGTGCGCCATGGCGCAAGGGCTACGGCCGGGATGGGCCCGAAAGCCCGTACGCCACTTCCAGCTCGCGCCACCAAATCCCAAGGACGCACATCGTGCTGGGGGACAGTCGGGACAAAGCCTCGGGGCATCGGCTCCATGCCGCCGGGGTCCCCGTGAGAGGATGGGTTCAGATTCCCGGGGCACCCGGTCCCTAAACGTCTCACCTCGCAGTAGATGGGGCAAAGAGAGAACGTCCTTCGTCATCACGTTCTTGTAATGCGTCAGGGCCCTGCGGGTCGCGTCACGACCCGAGCGACGGCTTCCAGGCGGAACGACTCGATCGCCGAGCTAGTCAAGTCGCGCCGGTCGGCGACGACGTGTCGCGTCATGAGTCAAGCGACGAGTTGTTGGACGCCTCCTGTTCCGGGGGTGCTGGTCCCTCCGTCCCTTGACCCTCCTGAAACCTAAAAGTGGGGGGATGGCTCTACGCTGCTGGGATGCAGCTCGCAGCCTGGGGTTCCGGGTGAGCGACGGGAACGCCATTGCTTGACCTAAGTTCAGAACTAGGGAAATTGTTCCAGATATCCTTTTTAAAAGCCCTGACAGCCGTGGATTATCTTAATTATTGCAAACTTGTGGACAACATATTTTTAGTACCTGTTTTAGGAATAGAAGACGTGAAAACGTGGCATGTTAAGTCACCCTCTAAGGTTTTGTAACCTATATTTAGCGGTTAACTTTGATCTGAGTCCCACTTTTTTCTCGTTTGTCAGGGCTGAGCGTCCATCAGGGTCCCTGTAACCTAGGCTGGCCTGAAACTAAATTAGACCAAAGACTCCTCCTCACTCTGCCTCCTCTGACTGCTGGATGACCTGTTTGAGCCGCCGTGGTTTGCGGTTCTTTGACCTTGAGTCTTTTTTTTTTTTTTTTTTTTTTTTTTTTTTTTTCAGATTCTGATCTATGTAGTTTAAGCTCTTAAATCGTTTTACATCATTTCTGAATCAGTTTCTTTAGCTTTGGTATTATAATGGGTTAAAGCTAAATTATTCCAGAGTCTACTGAGTGAATGCTGTACTGAACCCTTTCTGTAGATATTTGGAAGATATGCGCGCACGGTTAGAGCATTAAGTTCTTTGCCAGATAAGAAAAAGGAATTTTTGCATAATGGACCAGACCTTCAAGATTTCGTCTCTGGTGATCTTGCAGACAAGAGTACATGGGATGAATATAAAGGAAACTTAAAGCGCCAGAAAGGAGAAAGGTAATTGAACATTAGAGACCGCGTTGCTTTGGTGCATTGTTTTTTTAAACAAGCCTTGTAGTAGATTTTTCTGTACCCTTTGGCCATTTTTCTTCATCCTTCCTAAAATGACCTGACCATTTTATGCTGCCATAACCCATTTTATATCTAGCATCTAATCGAGAAAGTATAGGTTTTCCTCTTGATAGTTATTTTATTTATTTGGGTTTTTGGTTTCTCTGTGTAGCCCTGGCTGTCCTGGAATTCTCTCTGTAGACCAGGCTGGCCTCGAACTCAGAGATCCATTTTCCTCTTCCTCCTGAGTGCTGCAATTGAAAGCGCGCACCACCACCACCTGGCTCACTTTATTGATTTATACCTTCATATAATTTTACTTGTTAATGGGTATTGATCATCTAACTTACTCTTTGTTTGTTTGAGATGGGGACTCACTATTTGTTCCTGGCTAACCTGGAACTCACTATGTAGGCCAGGCTGGCCTCAAACTCAGAACCGAGATCCGCCTGTCTCTGCCTCCTAGGAGCTGGGATTAAAGGTGTGCACCTCCACGATCGGCTCTAACTTGTTTGCATATAGCCTTTGATGACTTTATCTTAACTGTTTTTTAATGATGTAAGGTTGCCTGGCAAGCAGATGCCAGATTCCTAGCAACACAGTAAACAAATAATAACAGAAGACTCAAAAATGCTTATCTATCAGCTTCTAGATCAGAAGTGAATAGTCAGGGAAATCAAGGCTGTTCTTTTTTGTTGTTGTTTTCATTTCTTGGTTTCCTTTAAATCAGAGTTTCATCTATGTAGTCTGGGCTAGCCTTGAAATCACTGTGTAATTAGATTAGACCTTGAGATCCTGTTCCTCCTACAGCATCACAGATGTGAACCACTGAAACCAGCCAACTGTCTGCGTTTATTAAGGACTAGAATGCAGGATAAATGGTGTGCAGTTAGGTTCTTTCCTTGTACTGAGTTACTATAGTAATTTGTAGTATTCATAGGTAAGAATATGCTAAAACCTGTATCCTTCCTTCAGTTAGAACAGTAGAGCAGTGCAAGTTTCAGGGTAGGTATAAGCCTAGCACCCCCTTAGACTCTGTTATCAGGGTTTTCGAAAGCAGCTTAAACAGACCTAAATTTTTGTCTTTGTTCTTATCACTCCGATGGGATTGAGTTAGTTCAGAAATACAGAAAAGGCTATCCTGGGAAACACACTTTCCACAGGTTGGTAATGGACCATTCTTTCTGGCTTTCCCTAGGTTAAGACTACCTCCGTGGTTAAAGACAAAGATACCCATGGGTAAAAATTACAATAAACTGAAAAATACGTTGCGGAATTTAAATCTCCACACAGTAAGTGGCCAGTGTATTTCCTCTCTGTTTTACCCATGTTTGTAAAGGATTTTTTTTTTTTTTTTTAATATGGTCTCATGAGATAGCATAGGCTGGTCTGGAACAAACTGTATAAGCCTGTTTGTTTTCAAACTTGTGATTCTCCTGCCTTAACTTCCTGGGTGCGTGGATTATAAAATGGGTGGTGCCAGGTGAGACCAAAAAGAAATAATTAATGAGTATATAAAGATTAGCAAGGAAAGCAGATGAAGATGAAAAGTGAAGTGTTATCAACAGTAATAAAAACATACATAGACGTGTAGGGGCCGGGAGTGTATCCTAGTGGTGTCTTACTGTGAGTAAAACCAAATCTAATTTTCCTATAAGAAAAACAAACAGTAGGGCCGGGCGTGGTGGTGCACGCCTTTAATCCCAGCACTCGGGAGGCAGAGGCAGGCGGATTTCTAAGTTCAGGGCCAGCCTGGTCTACAGAGTGAGTTCCAGGACAGCCAGGGCTATACAGATAAACCCTGTCTCGAAAAACCAAAAAAAAAAAAAAAAAAAAAAAAAGAAAGAAAGAAAGAAAAACAAACAGTGATTACATTTCTTCTGCACTCTTTGGAGATGTAGGCAGTGGTTAAGAGCACTGGCTGCTCTCCCAGAGACACTAGGTTTGATTCCCAGCACACATGTGGCAGCTCATAACCATTTCTAGTTATGGAGTGAAACCAACTCTAGTTTCTGGGGATCTAACATTCTCTCCTGGACTGTTTTGACACAAGGCATGCATGTGGTTCACAGATATACACACAGACAAGAAACCGATACACAGAAAATTAGAATAAAAGTAATCTTTTTTTTTTTTCTCCTTTTTTGGTTTTTCAAGACAGAGTTTCTTTGCATAGCCCTGGTTGTCCTGGATCTCACCATGTAGACCAGGTTGGCCTCCTGCATATGCGCCTGCTTCTGCCTCCCAAGTGTTGGCACTAAAGGCATGCACCACCACCACCCAGCTAATAAAAGTAATCTTTTTTGTTGTTGTTAAAGATTTATTTATTTATTATATGTNAGTACACTGTAGCTGTCTTCAGACACTCCAGAAGAAGGTGTCAGACCTCATTATGGAGGGCTGTGAGCCACTATGTGGTTGCTGGGATTTAAACTCAGGACCTTCAGAAGAGCAGTCGCTCTTAACTGCTGAGCCATCTCTCCAGCCCTAATAAAAGTAATCTTAAGAAGAAAAGGCAAGAACACTTAAAATACCTAATACTTCATTCTTGGAGGTCCTTTGAGTCTGATGTATCGTTTCCCTTTCACAGGTGTGTGAGGAAGCCCGGTGTCCCAACATTGGAGAGTGTTGGGGAGGTGGGGAATATGCTACAGCCACAGCCACGATCATGGTAAGGCAGCCTGGTCTCTACAGCTCAGTTCAGGCATGGTACAGAGATGTCGGTGCCCTCTTCCTAAAAACGTGTACTGTGAACACCCAGTGAGACTCTTACCACATTTATAAAATGTTTATAAATTCACAAAGAGAGAACCTGGCCGTCTTGACACTTGTTGTAACTTCACTCTCTCTGAATTAATCAGTTATTGATTCTTCTTGTATCTGTATCTGATATCGAACTCTTTGGCGCCTTAGGGTATATGTTTTTATTAACGTTTGGAAATATTTTTCATATTTATTTGCTTTGTGTATTTTTTTTCTGTCTCATCTATTTAACAAGTGGTACTTCTCTCGTAACTCCACGCAGATCTGCGTGTTCATCTTTTGATTGAATATATCTTCAGGCCCGGCCAGATGGCTCGATGGGTAAAATCACGTGCCGTCAAGCCTGGTAACCTGAGTTACCCACAGGACCCACCAGTGGGAGGAGAAGACCGGTTCCCATCTGCCGTTCTCTTATGTCCTGGTGTATGCCCACAAGATAAATAAAGGTGTCATTTAAAAAAGTATATTTTCAGCTGGGCAGTGGTGATGCACATCCTGAATCCCAGCACTCAGGAGGCAGAGGCAGGCGGATTTCTGAGTTCGAGGCCATCCTGGTCTACAGAGTGAGTTCTAGGACAGCCAGGGCTACACAGAGAAATCCTGTCTCAAAATTAAAAAAGAAAAAATTCTTTTTCAAATTATTTCTTGTTGATTATTGAATTGTGAGGAATCTTTACAAACTATGAGTACGTTGTAAAGAAGCACGATAGAGCAGATGACCTCTGCTTAGAGTCTAGAACTTTGGCTTCTTCACAAACTCTACGTTGTGATCCCATTATTTCATTTTATTTCTACTTTGTTTGAAATAGGATTTCTTTATATAGCCCTGGATGGCCTGGAACTCACTCTGTAGACCAGGCTAGCCTCAAACTCAGAGATCCGCCTGTTTCTGCCTCCCAAGTGCTGGGATTAAAGGTGTGCACTACCACACCCAGCTTAATTATTCTTAATTTTGAGTATGTGTATGTAAGTGCAGGTGCATGTAGAGGTTTACTCAACGTAGGTGCTGGGAGCTGAACTTGGGACTTCTGAAAGAACTCAGAAACACTAAGCCGTCTCCCATTTAAATTCTGAGACTGAGTCTCATTGTGGTACCCAGGCTGACCTTGAATTCATGATCTTCTTGCCTCAACTTCTTTGGTGCTAGGATTACAGGCGTGTATCAACACACTTGGCTTTATTTATTTATTTATTTATTTTGATTTTTTTGAGACAGGGTTTCTATGTGTAGCCCTGGCTGTCCTGTAACTCACTCTGTAGACCAGGCTGGCCTCGAACTCAGAAATCTGCCTGCCTCTGCCTCCCAAGTCTGGGACTAAAGGCATGTGCCACCACCGCCCAGCCAACACACTTGGCTTTAAGTTGAAATTCTGTTGTTGATGATGATGGCGGTGGCGATGATGATGCTCATGTACATGTGGAGATATGTGTGGAAGTCAGAGAACAGCTTTGTGGAGTCTGTTCTTCCCGCCTTTACACGGGGCCTGGGAATCAAACTAAGGTCAGTTGCTTGGCAAGTGCTTTTCCCCACTAGCCATTTTGCTGGCCCCTTAAATTATAAACTTATCTGTTCCCTCCTGGTCCCACACCCCCTCCAGTCCCCTTAACACTTACTTGTGTGTATCCTTTCTTTTTCCACATAAATCTGTATTTCTTAATCAGATATCATTTAATATCATTTAATCTTGAATGTTTTGGATTGCTTTTCTTTCTTTCTTTCTTTCTTTCTTTCTTTCTTTCTTTTTTTTTTTAAGATTTATTTATTTGTCTTATGTATGCGAGTGCACTATCCCTGTCTTTAGACACACCAGAAGAGGGCATTGGATCTCATTACAGATGGTTGGGGGCCACCATGTGGTTGCTGAGAATTGAACTCAGGACCTCTGGAAGAGAAACCAGTGCCCTTAACCTCAGAGCCATCTCTCCAGCCCTTTGGATTTCTTACACACAGAACCAGTCTGATTACATTCTTTGCCATATATTTTCAGCATTGTATTCTTTGGGGGGAGGTCATCTGCCTACTTGATACAAATTGTGACATCTCTATTCTAGTTGATGGGGGACACATGCACAAGAGGTTGCAGATTTTGTTCTGTTAAGACCGCAAGAAATCCCCCTCCATTGGATGCCAATGAGCCCGACAATACAGCCAAAGCAATTGCAGAGTGGGGTCTGGATTATGTTGTCCTGACGTCGGTGGATCGAGATGGTTAGTAGCGTGTCACTGTGGCTTTAGCTAAGTTGTGGCATAGCTTGAACAGTAGCTTCTTTTCCTTCTAGATGTGGTAGACGGGGGAGCTGAGCACATCGCCAAGACCGTGTCATGCTTGAAGGAAAGGTACTTGTTTACTTGTTTTACATTTGTTAATGTAAATCTTGAATATTCTCTCTCTCTCTCTCTCTCTCTCTCTCTCTCTCTCTCTCTCTCTCTAAGAAATCATGTACTGCTATTGCAGAAGACCTGGGTTCAGTTCCTGGTTCCTGATAACTATCCTAACTCCACAGGGAATCCAGCACCCACTTCTGGCCCCTGTGGGCACTGGGCATACACTGAATGCATATAAACATACAAGCAGGTAAAACACACAGAAAGTGGAAATAAATAGATCTCTAGGGGGCTGGAGAGATGGCTTAGCAGTTAAGAGCACTGACTGTTCTTCCAAAGGTCCTGAGTTCAAATCCCAGCAACCACATGATGGCTCACAACCACCCATAATGAGATCTGACTCTCTTCTAGACAAGATCTGACACCCTCTTCTGGAGTGTCTGAAGACAGCTACAGTGTACTTACATATAATAAATAAATAAATCTTTAAAAAAATAGATCTCTAGAAGAAGAAAAAGCCTAAAGTAAAATGAGATAAATACCATCATTGTAAAATACATGTCTAGACAGTTTTCATTTTTATCTATCTGACCTGCCAATTTTACTCACAGTCTACATTAAAATTTTTTTTAAAAATTCCATTCATTTCAAGAACATTAAAAAGGAACAAAGTTCAACAGATTGGTGGCACATGCCTTTAATCCCCCTCAAGAGCAGAGACAGGAAGACCTCTGAATTTAAGGCCAGCCTGGTCTACATAGCAAACTCCAAACCAGCCAGGGCTGCACAGTGAGACTCTGGCTCTAAAGACAAAAGGAGCTAAGTCATTTCTGTAACTTGGTGCTAGTGTAAGGTCTAGTGTGATAACACATGCTTTTCCACTGATACCCCAGGGGTTTTTTGTTTGTTTGTTTTTTTAATTATGGTTCAAAAAATATATTTTGTATTTTTCAGCTCACAAAATTTCTTTCACAAGCCATTAATGCATGTCAGGTGCGATTTTTAAAAAGTCAGTTTCAGAGTCACACACTATGATCTTTCAGCATCTTCCGTTCCCAAGGAGACAAGTGTGGTCTTTCCTATCTATTCTCCGGGAACAGCTGCACTCTCCTTTTGGGTTCGCAAACAGCTCTGTGACCTAGTTCATAATATAGTGCTTCACTAGATAAACACAGCCACCATAGAAACCAGAAGATTAATGTTTGGTTGGTAATTCATCGAAAAAACAAAAAACCAAAACAAAACAAAACTCATGATTCAGCAAACCCAGAAACAGCTTTTGAAGCTCAGAGCATGGTGAGGTTTTTGCCAAGGGGCAGTGAGGAGGACAGTGTGTGGTGAATTACAGAAAAAAGCAAAGTTGAAGAAGGTGGCATTGTGACCACAGAAGAGACATCCCAATCTGTTTTCCAAGCAGTAAAATAATGATAGTAATTATGGGTTTTTTTTTGTTTTGTTTTGTTTTGTTTGTTTGGTTGGTTGGTTGGTTTTTCGAGACAGGGTTTCTCTGTGTAGCCCTGGCTGTCCTGGAACTCACTTTGCAGACCAGGCTGGCCTCGAACTCAGAAATCCACCTGCCTCTGCCTCCCTTTAATCCCTCTACTGGGATTAAAGGCGTGCGCCACCACACCCGGCTGGTAATTATGTTTTATATTTTGGTTCCTTTAAATGATTTTGTTTTTTAATCATCTACTCCAATTGGGTTTAAACATCAGCTTCTACTGTTCTGTCTAAAGGTAGACATCCTGGTCATGCTGTGCATACACTTCACTCTTCTGAGGGTTTTCACTTAGTTGCTCACCTAGGGCAATTCTGTGTCCGTGCCTTCCTTACAAGATCCAAGGACTGCCAACGGTGCCGGTGTGTGGGTGACAGACCTGCCAGCTCTTGTCCTCAGTTTACTGCTTGCCTTTCCTCCTAGGAATCCAAAAATCCTCGTGGAATGCCTCACCCCGGACTTCCGAGGAGATCTGAGAGCGGTGGAAAAGGTGGCTCTGTCTGGATTAGACGTGTATGCGCATAATGTGGAGACTGTTCCAGAATTACAGAGGTGATTGCATGTCAGTGGATCACCGCGTGCTGTGAACCCCCACTTCACAGCTGCTCCTTCCTTTCCCTCCCCTCTTCTTCTTTTGCTCCTTTCATTCAGTTCTTTTTTCACAAATTAGTAGAAAATCAGAAAAGATAGCTGCCAAGAGTGAGTGGCCGAGAGCTAGAGACATTGCTCAGTAACTAAGAGCACACGTGCATCTCTGAAGGCAGCACCCCTGCACGTGCATCTCTGAAGGCAGCATCGTTACACAGGCATTGAATTGTGGTTTCCCCCCAAAGAATACTTATGAAATGGAAAATGATATAGCAGAAAAAAATCACTGTGTTAAATCTTCTAAAAAGTAGAGAGGATGTCTGTCGGTGACACTGCCCTATAATCCCAGAGCTTAGAAGGCTGAGGCAGGAGATCAAAAGTTTGGGAACCAGCCTGGGCTATACCTTTTCTTTTAAAAAAGCCCAGAGTGGCCGGGCCTGGTGGCACATGCCTTTAATCCCAGCACTCGGGAGGCAGAGGCAGGCGGATTTCTGAGTTCGAGGCCAGCCTGGTCTAC
>NC_034602.1:56391357-56403744 GCF_900095145.1 Mus pahari
AGAGAAACCCTGTCTCGAACCCCCCCCCCCAAAAAAAAAAGCCCTGAGTGATACTGTACACCTTTAATCCAAGGACACAGGAGGCAGAAGCAGGTGGGTCTCTGTGTTCAAGGCCAGCCTATCCAACAATTCAAGGCCAGGCAGCTACATACCTGTCTCAAAACAAACACCCCCCCAACTTATACTCACACACAAGAAAGTAGACACTATGCTCTATTCTTCCTATTACTCTTAGGTGTTAGGAATTATGAAGGAATTAGGAATTCTACATAATGAGTATATTCAGATTTCAGAAAAATTCGAGTATTTTAGCTGCAGACAAGATTAATGTTTTCCTTTAACTTTATCGGGTATTTGACTGTGATTTAATTAGCTAATCTTCATTGTTCTGTGTCTCAAATCTACAAGAAGTTACAGTGAATGCTACCAAGCACATTGCTCCTGGATTATAAGCATTCCAGAGCACAGCGTTAATCCAGTGGAGAAATATTTTGTCAGAAATAATTCTGGGCTGGCCAGAGGACTCAGCAGGCGAGGTGTGTGTTTGTGAGCTAGATGGCATGAGTTCAATCCCCGGAGCCCACGTGGTGGAAGAGAACTAATTCCAGCAAAGCTGTCCTACTGTCCACAGGTGCTATTGTGTTTACACACACATGCACACACACACGCACACACGCACGTATCTTGCTAAGTGTAGTGGCACCCAGCTGCCATCCTCGCCTGGCACACGTGCACACCCATGTACAAGTCAGGAGGTTGAGGGGAGAGGGCTGCAAGTTCAAGGCCAACAACATGGCCAGCATGACTGTCTCACAAAGTATCAGTTTTTTTTTGTTTTGTTTTGTTTTTTTTCGAGACAGGTTTTCTCTGTGTAGCCTTGGCTGTCCTGGAACTCACTCTGTAAACCAGGCTGGCCTCGAACTCAGAAATCCGCCTGCCTCTGCCTCCCAAGTGCTGGGATTAAAGGCGTGCGCCACCAGGCCCGGCCAAGTATCAGTTTTCTATACTGTCAGTTTTATGACGTTTTTAAATTGCTGTGTTTTAACTTGCATTTGTGTGTGCATGTGTGCAAGGACACAGACATTTATGTACAAGCCAAAGACAGCTTATTGGTTGTTGGCTTTTTTCTTGTATATGGGTGTGTTTCCTGTGTACTGTGCACATGCAGAGCCTCTGGAAGCCAGAGACCAGAGGCCAGAAGATGATGTCAGTCCCCTGGGACTAGTTGTTAGCTCTTGTGGTACTGGAAATTGAGCCTGAATCTTCTGGAATAGCGGCCAGTTTTCTGAACCAACCACTTAAAACAGAACAAAATCCACCACACAAGGCTGCATTAGGATTCAGCCGAGTGCTCATGTTACCTGAGTTCCTGCTAGCCTGTTGCCTTTCTTCTCATTTAAGCCATAGTGCTTTGGCCACTGTTGAAGAGCAGCACCCAGCCTGTTCCAACCCTGTGGCCATATCGCCAGCAGTGGGTGCCAGACTCCTGGTTTCACTTCAGAAACCTTATCCTGCCAGTGAAAATTCCAGAATACTTTTCCTCCGAGCCTGCAGTGCTAGTCCTTGCCAGCAGGGGGCAGTCCAACCTGCAGGAAGGAAATCTAATAAGTCTCAGCCCCCAAAGTGAATGTGCCCTCCTTGGAGGTTTGTCTTGACTTCTGCCCAACTTCATTTCTTGCAAGAAGTCATTATAATTTTGAGTTTCTTGAGTTTCAGAATTCTAATTTTTTTTTTTTTTTTTTTTTGCTTTTCGAGACAGGGTTTCTCTGTGTAACCCTGTCCTGGAACTCACTCTGTAGACCAGGCTGGCCTCAAACTCAGAAATTCGCCTGCCTCTGCCTCCCAAGTGCTGGAATTAAATTCGTGTACCATGCCTGGCAACCAAGTGATTTCTAGCCTGGTTTTCGCTGTCTCAAGACTTGGGAGGCTTAAAGAGTTGACAGACCTAGGAAGCCCAGTGAAGAGTGGTTTTCTTTTCAGTGTTAATAAACTTTGTGCACTACTACTGACACATATGCTCAGTGAATCGTATATTCTAGAGCAGTGGGTCTCAACCTTCATAATGAGACCCTTTAATACAGCTCCTCATCTTGTGGGGACCACTAACTATAATATAGTCTTTGTGGCTGATTCACAGGTGTAATTTTGCTACTGTTATCAATAGTAAACACTGGTATTTTTTTGATGGTCTCAGGCAACCCTGTGAAAGGCTGAGAAGCACTCTTGTAGAATGTGCTTTCTGGGCTTCCCGCTTGCTTTCATAACAGTGGAGTTGGTTGAGCTTGTTTTGTCACTGAGAGCCACTCTGTTTTCCAGGAAAGTTCGTGATCCCCGGGCCAATTTTGACCAGTCTCTTCGTGTATTGAAACATGCCAAGGAGGTCCAGCCTGACGTTGTTTCCAAAACATCGATAATGCTGGGCCTGGGTGAGACAGACGAGCAAGTCTATGCCACGATGAAAGGTAAAGAAGCCAAAAACAAAACCTTCCCCATTTCCCTCGAGTGATAGTGGGAACTCCACTCTAAAGAACCAGTTAGCTTATGCCTCCTCCATGGTCGTCAATGTCATGGCCCTGAGAACAGAGCACCTGCTGCAGGTGCGGGAGCACCCCTGCCTCCGTGTCCACCTGCTGCAGGTGCAGGCCAGCGGGAGCACCCCTGATTCCATGTCCAGAACCAGAAAGGACATGGATACAAACGGCAGCATGCGAGGAAAGGGAGCCTTCCTAGGTCATGGAATGTGTGCATTTAGCCCTCTTCATCTTCACCTGTTCAGTAAAAACAGGATTTCATCCAGTCTTCTCTTTCTCCCTCCCGATGGCTTGAGAGGCAGTTAGGTACCAGGCATTGGTGGCTTGCCTACCAAGTACATCCAACAGAGATGGACTCTGGTAGCCAGAGCTCAAGCCACACTCTGAGAACAATCCTGCTCACCGAGGAAAACCCTAGTACAGCGTGCTTGGCTCAGATGATTGCTTTTGCTTCAGAACCGTAGTTCCTTTGCCTTTTGTTTCTCATTCAGGTAGAGCTGGAGTCCTTAAGACTTTAGGGCTCATGAGATGGCTCAGCTGTTAAAGAAGATAAGAGTTCAGTTCCTAGCAATCATGGCTGTCTTTCCAGCCATGAAGAAAAAAGAAAAGAAAAAGAAAAAAAAATTGAATGTAGGCTTAAGCATTTAGGATTAAGAGAGACACAGTAAAGGAAGATAACACACCGCCAGGCTTGGCCATGGCTTCTCAAGAGTCATCTCCCTTCGCCTTTTATGCCTAACAGATGTCTGCTCCAAATCCTCTCCTCCTATTTTAGCTTTTATTTGATAGCATTAAATGCACTTGTCGTTTTTTTCCCTCTGTACCTCTAGCTGTCCTGGAACTCACTCTATAGACAAGGCTGGGCTTGAACTCAGAGATCTGCCTACATCTGCTTCCCAAGTGCTGGGATTAAAGGCATGCGCCCCCAGGTCCAGCCTTATATTTTTCCCTGTCTCCCAGTTTCACACTACTGTGGTCATTGCTGTGTTTCCAATTCTCAATGGAATCCATGGCTCGATGTTTTTGAATGAATGGCGTTTCTCCCATCTTCTATTGCCTATAACAGTCACAGGCCACAGCGTGCAAGTCCCCCTTACAGGACCCGTGCTTATATCTGTAATTGTAACTGAACACCTGCTAAGTGGAATCTTTGCTTTTTCCCCTTTCAGCTCTCCGTGCAGCCGACGTGGACTGTTTAACTCTAGGGCAGTATATGCAGCCAACAAAGCGCCACCTTAAGGTACAAATGTCTGAGTTGCAAAATATTTTCTTAGTAATTTGAAGTAAATTTTCATTGTCCACAGGTAGAAATTAGAAACCATTAGCTTTTTAGGGTAATGTCTGTGTGTATGTCGAAGTTTCCATCTTATTGCCATGTAGAGCAGCAGTGCTGGTACTGTTACACAAACTGTTCCAGAGTTGAGAGTTGGGAGATAGTACTTCCGGGCATTTGGTGGTCCTGTGACTTAGTGCCAGTTGCCCAAGAGTCAAAGCTGACTTAAGAAAAGAAAGGCAGTTTTCTGTTTCTACGATGGAGCGTTTATTTACTGGATACTATTGTGTGGAGTAGTAGTGTGTGCTGTAGTGAGCTCGGGCTGTAGCTCTGTGGTAGACCCTAGCATGTGTGAGGCCCAGGTCCAACCCCTAGTACTGCCAAACAAAGAAAAATAACACATGCCAGGATCAGTGCTGAACATAACTAACATACAAGCTGAATTGGTCTTTCCTCAGGCATCTTATACGAGGTCTTGGAGTGACATTAAAGTGCTTGCAGACTGAGGTCAAGTCCCAGAACACACTTTTTTCCCCTTAAGTCAGGAATGGTGGAGTATGCTTATAATCCCAGCACAGGGGAGATGGAAACAGGTAGATTCCTGGGGCTCTCTGGCCGGCCAGCCTGATCTACTTAAGAGGCCCAGGCCACTGGGGGGGGGGCCTTGTAGCATAAGAAGGAGAGGAGTGCCCGAGGAGCAGCTTCCAAAATTGTCTCTGACCTGTACACATGTGCGTGAGCACCCACAAAAGTGTGCATGCACACACATACATACACACACACACACACACACACACACACACACACAGAATCTTATAGGCACAACCAGTTCTGGCTTCTACTGTTAATAAATGAAGACCAAATATAAATGATCTCTATATTCTTGTTTTCTTTACCCTTGGAACAGCTGATGTAGTACAAAGTGTTCTTCTTCCTCTCTAATTCCTCTGTGCTTACGCTCTGATAGAATCCAACAAATAATCCAACAAAGGTGGGGGGTCTGGGTGAGTGATGAGCCATTCCAAATACATGGGTATAGACTTATATAGAATCAGAATCACTAAGAATTCTGGAGTCTGGTCTAAAGTGATTGTTTACATCAAGGTTGAAGAATATGTTACTCCTGAGAAGTTCAAATACTGGGAAAAAGTAGGGAATGAACTTGGATTTCACTATACAGCAAGTGGCCCTTTGGTGCGATCTTCATATAAAGCAGGTAAGTTGACTTCAGGGGGTGGCTCTGTTCAGTCCATTAACTCCCCACAGCAGTGTCCACCCGAAAACGCCAACGCTCCAAAGCAAGTTACAATGGCTGTGGTTGTCTCTTACCAGGGGAATAAAAAGAGGTCTTCCTTTCCTAGAAGGTCTCTCATAGCTTTGCTCCATAGGGTCATACTAAAAATCTTCTCTTTAGTTTCATTTGTTTCTCAGACACATCCTCACTGTTCTCGATATCTCAGCCATTTGACAAGAACACACACCATTTGCGTAGTTGGTTATTCCATGTGTGACTTTCAATAGTGAATCTCCCAGAAACAGAGCATAGCCCATGTGATACAGTTTTCTAGGAACTGCATATTCATTTGACAGTGGTGCCTGCTGCATCTCCATGCTGCATCGAAAGCATTGCTTCTTGCACAGTTAATCTCATTGTTGATCCCCTAGACGTAAAAGAGAAAACTAAAATCATTTTATCCCTAAACAACTTTTTAGTGGTTTTACTAACTTATTTTTTACTTTTTTTTTAAAAAGATTTATTTATTTATCTCATGTATGTAAGTACATTGTCGCTGTCTTCAGATAAGCTAAAAGAGGGCATCAAATCTCATTACGGGTGGTTGTGAGCCACCATGTGGTTGCTGGGATTTGAACTCAGGACCTTCAGAGAGCAATCAGTGCTCTTACCCACCGAGCCATTTTGCCAGCCCTGAGATTCTTAAAATTAATAAAAATTACAGGAATTTGGTTTAGCACTGACTAACAGGCTGTGAATTAGAAGTGAGAGTTAAACAGGATGGCTGGCAGGTTGGAATACATACAATACATACATACATACAATATATACATAAAATACATGCATATACATACAATAATATTATATATGCAATACATGCATACATGTACATATATGATGCATACAATATATACATAAAATACATGAATATGCATACAATGATATACATGTACATACATGCATGCACATATATACAATATGTACATAAAATACATGCATACATGTGCATACATACATCATACATACATGCATACATACATAGGCTAAAAGCAATATTAGCTTCTAGAAATGGTACCTAAAGTAGTATTTATTTTGTTTTTTGTCTTTTCTTTTTTGTGGTGAGTGGTTGTTAATTTCTTTGTTTAGAGACACAGTCTCACTGTATAGTCTTTGCTGACCTGGAAGTCATCATGTAGGTCAGACTGGCCTCAAACTCACAGCCTGTGCCTGCCTGTGCCTACATCCAAGGTCTGGGATTAAAGGTGTGAGCAGGCGTGTTCGGCATAACGTAATATTTAAAAGGAAATTTCCAACATTTGTAAGGAAATGAATTATGATCTTTTAGTGTTTTCAAAGTCACTACTAAGAGATAGAATGCTAGTGTGTAGAGCATGGGCCCCAGATGGCGGGCTCCAGTCTGGTGACCTTTATTCTGTGCCTACCAGATTTAGAGGAAGGACTGAGCAGTACAGATTAGATGCTCAGGATCCTCGGTGATCGTATCAGATGATGGTCTTGCTCTGATTGTACTTGTAAGATGACAGAGAGGAGCTGACCCGACTCCTCATGAAATGAAGCCTGTGGGGCCACTCTGCTGCCAGAAGTGGAAGCGGAAGCGTGCGCTCATCTGAAGCTGCACTGGATGGAGCCTAAGGGGCTGGAAGGGCGTGTGCCCCTCAGCGCACGCACGAGCTCAGGCTCCAGCAGCATGGGCTCCAAAAGCCCATTATGGAAGCAGAGCTGGCTTCCCTGGAGAGGGAGGGAGGGAGAGATTCCATCAGATGAGTGCTCCGCTGCAGGGAGGGCCGCTTTCTAAGCATCAGCTCGGGCTAACGATGGCGGAACTGCTCTCTGGAAAGACTGTCAGCGGTGAGGGATAGTCAGCCTTCACCACAGTGGGGCGAGCATACAGAAGCAGACCCACGGGCTCAGTGGGCCGTCTTCCAGAACACTTGGGTACGGGAAGGAATAATAGCTGAGAGTGTAGAGATGAAACAATCCCTTATGGTCCCTGAGCAGGCCTGTGCTGTTACAGAGAGAGGAAAGGGGAGGGGAGATGTGGTAATACTTTACAGTCTCAAAAAATAATAAATTAAACCAAAACAACCGGGGAAATGCCAAAGATAAGGAGTACTTAGGTGATAGAAATATAGCCTTTGAAATCTGAGACGAGGGAAGTGCCAGTAAACACGAGTGTTGTGTGTGAGGGCGGGATTCTGAAACTGCAGCTTGTGGCGGCTTGCTTATTCATGCTTTTTTTTTTCCCTAAATAGGTGAATTTTTCCTGAAAAATCTAGTGGCTAGAAGAAAAACAAAAGCTTCTAAAGTGTAGTCAAGCCTTCAAGATCACAGGAGGGTTACGATTTTGCTTCCAGTTGGTGTGAGGGCGATGTCATCCTGGCAGGATTCCTGTGCATGCAGGCCAGCACCGTTCTGAAGTGTCTGATGGCCGATGCAGGCGTAATGGCGTATACCTGTAATTCCACCCAGGAAAAAAAAGGGAAAGGAAAAGAAAAAGAAAAAAGAAGGAAGAAAAGAAGCCCATAACCCTGTAGGCTATACACATTTAGTGATAATTCATTGACTTCTTGCCAACCTTTGTCCTCATCCTTGTCAGTGATGATGTGATCATAGAACATCTTTGAATGGTTTGCTGTTGCCATGTAATTCAAAAGTCTACTAACATTTAGAAGATCTTATAAATTACAGTAACCCATATGAAATTTCTTTTCTAAAAATTTATTTTTATTTGCTTGCCCGTGTGTGTGTGTATGTGTGTGTGTGTTGTGTGTGTGCATAGTTAGAGGAACACATGTATCTACACACATATGGACTCCTTGACATAATAATCTTTTTTAAAACCCTGCATAGATAAGTCAGCCCCAGTGTAGAGTTGGGAAGGCTCATGACCTCCCACTAGTGTCAGTAGCTAAGGAGGGGAGGCAGTTTTCTTTGAGGGTGTGGCCTCTGTGTGGACCATGCTCTAGAGCAGTGGCTCTCAACCTTCCTAACGCTGAGACCCTTTAATACAGTTCCCCAACCATAAAATTATTTTTGTTGCTACTTCATTATCATGACTTTGCTACTGTTCATGAGTTGTAATGTAAATATCTGATATACAGGGTATCGCGACCCTCACCCTCCCTCTGGGGGCGAGCCTCTATGGTCCTGATGGGCACTTCCTCTTACAGGGATATCAGCCAGCATTCCAGTCATTACATACCCATGCACTCTGCTCTCCACAAACGGCATAGAGCCTCCGGGCCACCGCTGGCTCCTTCCTACTCTTGTTTTATTGAATTACACAGCCCCTACCGGTACCTCTTGCTATCCTTAGTTCCTTACAAAAAGAGTACACCCGTGTGCACAGGATGAGACGTGACGGCACACACCTTGAACCTCAGCAGTTGTGTGGAAGATTGCCGAGCTGAAGGCCAGCCTGGGTCAAGCCTTTATTATCTGTCCTTCCAAACTTGATGTGGACTCTTTGTTGTTTGTTGAGACAGGGTCTCATGCAGCCTCAGACTGGCTGTGTAGTAGAGGATGACTCCTGATGTCCTGGCTCTGTCCCTAAGTGCTGTGACCACAGACCTGCAACACTAGCTGGTCAGGAGTACATTCTTACACCAGCACTTTGGAGGTAATGGAGAATAGTGTTCGAGGCCAGTCTAGACTGCAGCAAAGCCACCCAAAGTCACCTTCCTTACCTGCCGCAAGCAATCTTCTGTTCCTCATGTTCCTCTTTAACTCCAGACCAAAAACCAGCTTTTATTTTCCCATGTGTTGTGTGTGTCCTGAGACAGGCTCTCACTGTGTAGCAGAGGTTATCTCGGAACTCACTTCTGTAGTCTAGGCTGTCCTAGAACTCCTGGCATCTGCCTGCTCTACCTCCCAAGGGCTCATGTTACAGGGAGGGAGCCACTCCACTCAGCCTCCTGCCTCTTTTTGTTGTTGCTAAATTTTAAAATAAGATCTACTTTTTAAAATTATTTGTATGTGTGTTAGCTCACATAATTACTTGTATCTGTGTGTGGGTGCCCATGTAGGGCAGAAGCACTGGGTCCAAGCAAGCCACATCCCTGGCTCCCTAACCTTTTTTTTTTTCTTTTAATTATTATTATTTTCTTTATTTACATTTCAAATGCTATCCCGAAAGTTCCCTATACCCCCACACACACCCCTGCTCCCCTACCCACCCACTCCCACTACTTGGCCCAGGCCTTCCCTTGTGATGGGTCATATGAAGTTTGCAAGACCAAGGGGCCTCTCTTCCCAGTGATGCCGATTAGGCCATCTGCTACATATGCAGCTAGAGACACAAGCTCAGGGGGTACTGGATAGTTCATATTGTTGTTCCACCTACAGGGTTGCAGCCCCCTTCAGTTCCTTGGGTACTTTCTCTAGCTCCTCCATTGGGGACCCTGTGTTCCATCCAATAGCTGGCTGTGAGCATCCACTTCGGTGTTTGCCAGGCTCTGGCATAGCCTCACAAGAGGCCGCAATATCAGGGTCCCTTCAGCAGAATCTTGCTGGCATGTGCATTAGTATCTGGGTTTGGTGGCTGATGATGGGATGGATTCCCGGATGGGGTAGTCTCTGGATAGTCCATCCTTTCATCTTAGCTCTAAATTTTGTCTCTGTACCTGTATCCTTTCATGAGTATTTTGCTCCTTATTCTAGGGAGGAATGAAGTATCTACACGATGGTCATTCTTCTTGGTTTTCTTGTGTTTTGCATAATGTATCTTGGGTAGGCTCCCTAACCTTTATCCTAAGTACTGATTTATTTAAATCTTACATGGAATCGGTTATCCACACTACCTACTTTACAATATAGCCACATAAAGTTTCCTTTGTAAGACGCAAGGTAAACAAAGACAAGATTCTAAGTCAGAAGATAAATTGAGCTTTATTAGAACTTTCTCAGGTCATGGCTATCCATATCACTGCCTCTCTGTGCCAGTGGACTCTTAATAACACTCTACTCCTGATATTAGAGTGTGCTCAGCAGCAAGCAAGAACATCTCTTCAAACAGGTTCTGTTAATCATGGGCATTTACATCGCCAAACAGCAAGAGCGTGTCAGAGATGACTTAGTGGTTCAAGGAAGCCACTAGAAACCATCAGTCTTCAGCTCCTGCTCTCGAGGTGAGGCCAGCCCTGTACTTGGGTCCTCTCATCTTGGACACCCAAGACTGACATTTTCTGCCTGTACCACTAAGACCAGCCAGCGTATTGGTTTGTTTTAAAGATTTATTACTGTGTTCATGTGTGTATGTGTTCGTGTGTGTGTGTGTGTGTGTGTGTGTGTGTGTGTGGAGGGGAAGAACCTCAAGAAGAACATCAGCAAGTGCACACTTAACCACTGGGACATCTCTCTAGACCTATTTGTTTGTGTTTTTTGAAACAGGATCTCATATAGCCCAGGCTTGTCTCATTATGTAGTCAAGGCTATCCTTAAACTCCTGACCCTCCTGCTTCCACTCTCCAATTCTGCCACTTCAATTGTAGCTCTAGGATATGTGTCCAGAAGAGCACGTACCACAGAGTGCAGTGGAGGTCAGAGGACAACGCCATGGAATCGGGTCTCTTCTACCTTTGCATGGGCTTCGGGGATCAAATGCAGGCTTGTGTGGCAAGGAGTAAACTGTGTTCTTGGCTCTTAGCACTGTCTCTTTTCATTTCAAAAACTATTTCTTTTACATTTAAAAAAAAGTTTTTATTTTGTGTGTGTAGAGTAACTGTGTGATAAACACACACACACACACACAGTTTGTGTGCTTTACAGGGAGAGTGCAAGTCACAAGAAACTTGAAGCTGGTTCTCCTTCCACCATGTGGATCCTGGGAACCCAACTTGGTGGCAAGCATCTTTTTTACCCACTTGGCCACCTATTGGTCCTACATGTTCTTTTAAAAAAAAAAAAACAAAAAAAAACAAAAAAAAACCATGGTCTTTAATTCACACAAGGTCTCAAATCGATGTACCCATTTAAATGTTGAGTCACATATTTCTTCCCCATCATAAATAGCAAATTTCCTAGGCTTGTCTTTGGCCCATTTTCTTCCATTTGCATTTTTTCTACCTTTTGAACTATAACTGTATTCCACAATTATTTATTTATTTATTTTTCCACTCTAGGTACAGATGTGTCCTGCAATTAAAAAGGAATGCCTAATTTTTTTTAAAGATTTATTTATTTACTATATGTAAGTACACTGTAGCTGTCTTCAGACACTCCAGAAGAGGGAGTCAGATCTTGTTACAGATGGTTGTGAGCCACCATGTGGTTGCTGGGATTTGAACTCCGGACCTTCGGAAGAGCAGTCGGGTGCTCTTACCCACTGAGCCATCTCACCAGCCCCATGGAATGCCTAATTTTTTATTTTCTTGAGACAGTGTTTCTCTGTGGTCCTGGCAGACCTGGAACTTACTTTATAGGGATTAAAGGTGTGTGGCACTGTTAACTGGGATAGGAGTGCCTAATCTTAACTGCTTTAGCAAGACATCTTTGGGTTTATAATCCTATTGACAGGCATATACAGAGCAAATTCTAATCCATAAATTTATGCTCAGGAGTCTTACAAATAAGGGTTAATCCTTAAACCAAGATATGTTCTGATGTCTGCAAAGCTTTTCTGAGGGGCCAAATAGCCAATAGTTTTTGTGTTTTGAAGGCCAGGAGACAAAATTGAGGCTGTTGTGTAGGAAATTCTATAAGCATTTAAAATGTAACTATAGGGGCTGGAGAGGTGACTGGGTGGTTAAGAGCACTTGTTTCCGTTCCCATCACCCACATCATAGCTTATACAGCTGCTCATAACTCCAGGCCCAGGGGCTCTTCAATTTCTATTTTTCCTTTCACAGTTTCTAAAGGATGAGACATGTATCTGTGTAACAAGGTTTGTGTATCCTCAGTGCACACAGCATGACATGGAAACAACCATTGCAAAGGATCCATCAAGAAACAGAAAATAGAGGTCTGTAGATACGTCTCGGCCATTAAAACCACTGACTGCTCTTGCAGAGGACCAGGGCTCAGTTCCCAACACTCACACAATGGTTTACAGCCATCAATAACTCCAGTTCCACCGCGCATGGTGGCGCACATCTTTAATCCCAGCACTTGGGAGGCAGAGGCAGGCTGATTTCTGAGTTCGAGGCCAGCCTGGTCTACAGAGTGAGTTCCCAGGACAGCCAGAGTTACACAGAGAAACCCTGTCTCGAAAAACCAAAAAAAAAAAAAAAAAAAAAAAAAAAAACAAAACAAAACAAAACAAACCTCCAGTTCCAAGGAGTCTGATGCCATAGATCAGAAAACACTCATATACATAAAAATAAGTAAACATA
>NC_034602.1:56404164-56411213 GCF_900095145.1 Mus pahari
GCAACACTAATATTGTCCGAATTCAAGGTTTGTAACTCGAAAAACCAAAAAAAAAAAAAAAAAAAAACAAAAAAACAAAACAAAACAAAACAAACCTCCAGTTCCAAGGAGTCTGATGCCATAGATCAGAAAACACTCATATACATAAAAATAAGTAAACATACAAAATGCTTAATACAAATGGGAAGGCACACAGAAGTTCTTTAGACGTATTCTGCGCTAGCAAGGTGGCTCGGGGGATGAGGGCGCCCACCACTAAGCCTGCCATGGCTCAGCCCCCAGGACTCACACTGTGGGATGACAGAACAGATAGACACCCCAGAGTTTCTTCTGACCTAAACACACACAGAGAAAAAGATAGATAGATGGAATCAATGTTGTGAAAAGTGCTGAGATGGCTGGGTGGGTGAAGGGCTTGCTGCAAAGCTGCCCACCTGAGTCTGAAGTCCAGGACCCACATGGAAGGAGAGGTCAGCACTCTTAAGTGGTGGTGACCTCTGACCTCTGCACACGTACACACCCCACATCCTTCAAATAAATATATGAACATAAAACATATGTAAATTGAAGAATCTTTCCAGTTNATACATGAGATTTTATTGGTTTTCTTTGCTTAAAGGAAAAAAATTTTGAATTGTAATAGAAATNAAAAAATCAAAATAAAGGTAACAAACATTTCTTGACTCCTAGGTGCAGATGTAACAAGNAGCTACAGAAGCTAAGAAACAGAATGAAATAGACCATACTGCTGATTTTCTTCTCAGGTTAATTTTTTTTAAAAAAGAAAGCACTGCTAAACTTAGGCAGGGAAAGAAATGCAGAGTGAGCTCTTGGGAAAAACAAAAAACAATTAAGACCTCTAATGACATAATCCCATTAAAACAAAAGGCCAGAGAACTTTAACCAGCCCATGCTAGCACAGTGATTTTATGGCTTCAAAGTCCCACTGAATGATGAGCAGACAAACACATAGGAGAGCGAGACTGCCTTTCCCCTGTATGATTAAAGTGCAGTCTGGACAATTTGTAATGCTGAAAAGGTCTACGTTTCATTTTTAGTTTACAAAAACTGACTTTTAAACCAACATGATTGTTTTCCATCCATTCAGTAACTGAGAGGACAATAATATAAAAATATGTAAAAANTATTCTAGACTCATAATTATTGGATATGCTAACACCCATATAGCTAGTATAAATTCGATGATTACAAAAATATTTTTGTTTCCTTAAAAACATGTAGTTCATTTACCATTTAGTATCAGACAGACACTGGCTCCCCTGAAGTACCAAATTATCACAGGTAAAAGGGCAATGTCTAGACTTTGGGTTTCTTGTTGGGTGGATCCTGAAGGCTAAATTTTGGAATTTCACCAGGAGTGTACGGAATTCTCTTGGAAGATACCTTTTTGCCAATTGTTTCAATCTGAAGAGAGAGAGAGAAAATAGAACTACTAACCACAGCACATGTATGTAAGAGCTCTCTATACTACAGAGACGGAGAAGATGAAGAGAAACTCTTCAAGTTCTCTGAGCTGCCGAGATCTTTGTCTCCTTTATCTTTTGATGTTTCTAGAATCAAGTGCCAGCCCACTCTGCTGGCTTGATTTTGTTGGGGTTTACAGACAGGTCTTGCTATGAGTGCTGGCTTCTAACTCACAGAACCTCCTGCTTCTGCCTCCCAAGTGCTAGAGTTACAGGGGTGCACCAACACCTGCAATTATCAAGTTAAAAAAAAGACACAAGCACCCCACCTTTTATGTATCCGGGTAGACACATGTACGCCTGTACACCAGAGGGGCTCAGACAGTTGTGAGCTGCCATATCTTTTTTTTTTTTTTTTTTTTTTTTTTGGTAACAGGTTTTCTCTAGCTGTCCTGGAACTCACTATGTAGATCACACATACATACATACATACATACGATACATACATACGTGTGGGTGTTTTGCCTATATGTGCACATACTAGGAACTGAAGTCAGGGCCTTCTGAAGAGCGGTGAGTGCTCTTAAAGTCCGAGCCACCTCGCCAGCCCACACCACCCCTTACCAGTATATCTTCTTTCTAGTAGAGGTAAACATACTTCTCTATTTCTATATCTCATTTGAATTAAAAATTCTTTCATTCTGACTCACACTACAAAGGATGCCTGCTTTATTTATAGTAGTCTATTTTCTTACCGAGTGACTTACACACTCTCCCTTATTTAGGGTTCCCATTTCCTATTTTATTTTTGAGGCAGGGTATGAAGTCTGGGCAGGCCTGGATCTACCTATGCAGCAGAAGATGACCATGAACTCCTGGTCACCCTGCTTCCTCCTCCCAAGTGCAAAATCTTACTGGGGGGAGTTAAATTTTCTAAGAACTCAGGATCATTTATTTTTATATGCCTATATGTGCACATATGTATGTACACTATATATGTGGCTGGTATCCTGGGAGACCAGAAGAGGACCCCTGATTACCCAGAACTGGGGTTAGAAATGGCTGTGATTTACCATGTGGGTGCTGGAAGGGTTCTGTGCAAGAGCTGAGCCATTTTTCCAGACATTTAGTTAGTTCGTTAGTTAGTTGTGACAGGTTTTCTCTGGCTGTCTTGGAACTCACTATGTAGACCAGGCTGGCCTAAAACTCAGGGATCTGTCTGTCTCTGCCTCCCAAGTGCTGGGATTAAAGGTATGCACCCAGCTAAAATATTTTAAATATTTATCTGTCTACATTTGTCTTGGAAATAACATTTAAAAGATAACACTCGAGAGTTTAAGTCACAACCCAGGAACAGCAGTCCTGTTGCTCACTTGCTCGCTAAGGAGAGTAAGATGGATGAGTTTCCACGGAGTTAACAGTTGCCAGCTGACTCTGCTGGGACCTAGTAGCTCACAAATGGCAGAGAAAAGGCCCTTTAGCAAGTGAGTGAGAGGTTAAAGAAACCAGATCCAATCTTTGTGGTGAGCAGATAAGGCCTTCCCAGTGCTGCTAAGTCAGTGCTAAGGCCATGCAGGAGCTCAACTTGGCGCCACGCTGGCGGCCCTCCTCCACCTGTTCCTCATCTTCCCTAAATGACTCTGCCGGGAGCCTCCACACCACATCCACAGGGCTCCAGGAGGCGGCAAGTAACAGCTCCTTAGTACTCGCAGAACCCTGGTGCAGCAGAGACAGGTGGGGCACACAGATGCACTGCTCTGGGCCTGTTCTGTCAGCTCTCTCTCCCAAGCTCCACATGAATGAGTGTGAATGGGGAGAGGGCTCCTAAGGCCCACATCGTTCCCTGAGTCTTCTCAGTCTGAAAGGTAAGGAGCCACACCAGGCCACGAGCCTGGGTACCCGGCGCGGAGGATGACGACAGTGTTGCTGCTAGGTGAAGCAGTTCCTCAGTGGCCACCCACAATCAAACCCCACCTCTCACCCAGGCTTCACTGGGGTATGAAGCTCAGCTGTGCATAGCAAGAGTGCACCATGGAACCACAGTGGGTCTTCTTACTTGACCTTTACGGTATGGGGTGAGATAGGGCACACGTTGTTTCCGTGTGATAGGCACCTGATACCCTTCTACTGCCAAGTAAAGGAAACCAACCTTAGGTTACGGACAGACAGACAGACAGTCCAGGCTTTGCAGAGGACAGGCCTCTTGTCCTGGTTATCGTACTGTCCTACTGCTAACTTAGAAAATGGGACGCTTTGAACCCCATCAATGGGTTTACAGATCGTCCCGGTGGGCACTGAGGTGGCTCAGAGGGTAAAGGAACTTGCTGTACAAGCCCGAAGCCCTATGACTCTACAAAGCTGTCCCCTGATCTCCACACGTGCCCCCACCAGAAGTCATGCATGCATACACACGCACAATAATAAGTAAAATAAAATAACGATGACCAGACCAAACCAACCAAATGAAACAGCCAGCCCAGAATACTGATTACCTGGAAGCCAATGGTCTGGAGTTCACTGTGGAGCCCATCCAGGACCCGCCGACCATCAAAGATAAAGGCTGGCTTCAGCATTTTTTTATGAATCCGTTCATAATCCAGTTCCTGTGTGGACGTGCAAGGGACTAATTAGAACACACATGTAGACACACACCCAACTAGTGTCTGAACTGGAACGCCCCTAGAATTTTCCTCCATGTGATCGGAGAAGTCACCTTAAACATGTCCCACTCAGTGCAGATAACGAGGGCATGGGCGCCATCACACGCTTCATATGGGTCCTTGGAAATGGTCACCAGTCTGGACACTATAAAAACAGCAACGACCAAAAGAGATGAGATGCAAACGAGGCACCGGAAGTTACGTGTTTTAACACTGTAGAAGGAGTGTCTGACAGTGAATGAATGGGAAGTGGGAACCGGGAGCACCCCCAAACTTCCTTCACAAGTATTTCCCGGGATCTCTGTGGATACCACTGCGCTATATCCCTGGCTCCTGCAAAACCTACCAGATTAAAGCACAGCTGATGATGTCAGCTCAAAGCTGAGAACACAGTAGCTAAGAGTTAATTTTAGAGAAACAAGGCAAAGCACTGGCAAGAAGTGACAGCAAAACAGCTACTAAATAAAGGGTTCAAAGACAAGCCAGCTGTGTGGGTTCCACCCAAAGGCTTTGTGGGAGAGTCCTACCTTGGTCATCCGCTGAGACTCCTGGATGAGAAAGGTCCACTACTATTTGTTCCCTGGGTACTTTTGGATCATATATGTGGAGGTGTGCACCCTCATCCATCAGGTACTTGCTAATGTAGATACTGGAGGATTCTCTGAAGGACAAACAAATCAGTGCTGTTTGAAAGGCATATTCTAATAACAGGGAATTTAAGATACGGGTAGGTTCAAGTTCTAACTGGAGAGGATACAGATGCTTCTTAATTCTGTCACACACCACACACACACACACACACACACACACACACACCAGTGCTCACACAGAGAAAAAGGAGACACACAGGTCCTCTTCTGCTTATTGTGACACCATACTGACAGCCCTCTCCTGGCATCTTTATATGAAATACTATAGAAAACATGTATACACATGTGTATACATACATGTGCTTCCATTCATTTCTGCCAACTGAAAGATAAGGATAAGATGAAAAGTTCCATACCCTCAAAGGGTTTGATATAGGGTTGTTTATTCTGTTTTTATTTGTGTGTGTGTGCGTGTGTGTGTGTGTGTGTATGTGCGTGTGTATACATGTGTGTGCAGTGCATGCCACGGTGCCCAGTGGTGATCAGAGAACAACTTGCAGGGACTGATTCTTTTCTTTCCACCATGTTGAATCCCATGAGGCTTAGAAGCAAGTGCTATATGCACTTCTGGCCCTGACATGTTTTCAAGCGAGCCAGTGAGATAATTAGCAGGACAAAGTGGACCCCACTATGGAAGGAGAGAAATGACCACTCCACCTTGTTCTCTGCCTGCCACACGCAGACCCTGTGCACTCGTGCGCACACTCCACACCACACCATCCTGGCTTGCCTGGAACTTGCTATGTAGACCAGGCTGGACCCCAACTCACAGAGATCTGCTTGTCTCTACCTCTACCTCCCAAGATTGATACTGTATTTGGTAAATATCAGAAAAATTAACAAACAACCCCCCCCACACACACACAAGCATGCACACATATTTTTCTAAATGTTTTAAAAAACAGGTACCTGGTATCACCAGTATCCTTTTTGAATGCAAACCCCAAGATAGCTATCTTCTTATCGGTCACTGTNTTAAACAGGCTGTCTATGATCCGTGATGCAAACCTCCTCCTCTGGTAGTCATTCATGTCGATGACCTGAAAGTCGATGTGTAATTGACAGTATTAGCTTACAGAAGTGTATCTAGGACATACGTGTGGTTTTATAATAAACTCTACTATACAAATAAATATACAGCTTACATATCAATGACAAAGTTTACCTAACACTGTTATTTAGATTTAAATCTAAAAATTAGAAATCCACCAATTGCCAGATATGGTGGAATGTATCTTTAATCCTAGCATTGGGAAGGCAGGCAGAATTCTGAGTTCTAGGCTAGCCTGATCTAGAGAGCAAGTTACAGGACAGTTATGGGTATACAGAGAAACCCTGTCTTTCGAAAAACAAAATGAACAAATAAATAACATAATAATAAAACACACCGATTCCTTTCCTTAGAGACCTCCTGAAATGTCCACTTTCTTTTACTTGATCTGCTGTGAGTGAAGCTGGGGTGGATGAGAAGATGGGCTTGAGTTCTGAAGGCATCTGAGACCAGCCACAAGACCAGCCTACAGAAGGCATCCCCACAGGCAGCTCCTTAACCGCTCATGTGCTCAACTCATCATTCACCAAAGCTCACTCTGAGAAGAAAATGGCCAAGAACAAGGGGGAGCTACTTCTGCCCAAACCATGACACCACAAGCACTGGGCAAGCTTTCACCCAAACATCCTAGGGGTGACAGTCTGAGAGCTTCTGACGCGAGGCTGAGTTGCAGATGAAGTAAACACGGGAAAGAAGCTTTTTCAAAAACTCCCAGAGACCATCTCAAGTCTCCGGAGCCGGAAAAGGAGCACAGAAAGTGCTAGAAAATCTGGACTTCATCTGCATCATTTGCATAATGAATAGCAAGATACAGCCACCTGCTGGGCTGATTGAAATACATAAGAAGCGAACCATCTCTACAGACTTGTTGATAGCCATTGCTGAAGTCTGGAAGATTATAACTCAGAGAAAACCATTTGGAAAAGGTGCATAACCTGGCAGGTACCTTAGGCAAATTGCGTCATTTCTCAGAGCCTCTTCTCATCTAGAACTGGGGGATACTATTAGTGATGAGGACTAAATGCTACTCTGCATACGAAGTGCTCCCAAAGAGTACGCAGAATAAGCAAGCACTACAAGCTGGGCGGGGCTCCTGCTTTAGCCCTATGAAACTGAAAGGATCCATAGATGCAAACTACTGGAAAATACTACAGTGCTGGTAGAAAAGCATGGTCCAGTCGGGCGTGGTGGCACACGCCTTTAATCCCAGCACTTGGGAGGCAGAGGCAGGCGGATTTCTGAGTTCGAGGCCAGCCTGGTCTAC
>NC_034602.1:56411254-56420038 GCF_900095145.1 Mus pahari
CCCTGTCTCGAAAAACCAAAAAAAAAAAAAAAAAAAAAAAGAAAAGAAAAGCATGTTTCACACCAAGTTCCAGGGTAGCCTGAGCTACGCAGTGAGACCCTATCTCTTACAATGGGGCATGCCTAGAAGTCTAGCACTGGGGAGGAGACAGAGGGAGTAGGTGTTCAAGGGCATTTCTCAGCTACATAGTAAGTTCAAGGCCAGCCTGTTTACATGAGACAATCTCAAACACATGCACTCAAACATAAAGGATAATATTACTTCCTGGCTCATTCTGGGAGCAAATTTGGCTAAAAAATAAGAAGTATTGGTGTATCAAAAAATGCCTACCACAGCTGACTGGGAAAAAAGGATTAATTTAAAATAGAGCCTCAAACGGAAATAAGTAAATATAAAACCGTTTCACCAAGGGCGCCATGTTTAATTAGAACCTAATGAGAAGTTATTAACTACAAAGATATATACCTGCTGCCAGTAACGAGCTACTTCGGGCAGATTCAGAGCCTCACAGAGATAAACCAAATTCAGAACATCTTTTTGGAAGCAGCTTCCACCAAAACCTGAGGGAACAAAATAAGCTGACAATATTTTCAGGTAAGACCCAGAAACTAAATAAATCCTGTGGCAAAGCTTACACAACATCGGCAACTTGTATTCCAATTTTAATAAAATTCAGATAGCAGAAATTTTTTGCAACTACGTGGTGAGTTCAAGCCCAGCCTGAGCTGTATCAAGATGAAAAAAACATAGAAAAAGTGTTTTATAAATCATGTGACAATTTTAGGTAATCAGCTCTTCAAGTACATACTAACTGCTTCCCCAATACAGGTGTCATTAAAGCTTCACTTGACGTTTTTCTTCAAAGAGGGTTTTCTTTTTTTTCTTCTACATGTGAGAGTTTTGCCTGCATGTACATGTGTGCATCTTGGTCAGAGGTTAGAAGAGGGACAGCTGATTTAGAGGGACCATGGGATAAACACCTGTCATCTACAAGAATACACACTCTTAACCATTTCTCCAGTCCCAACTTGACCTTTTCCTCACATTTATCTTCCATTTCTTCTGTCACTTACCTGGCATGATTCCCTATGTCTCCTACTTTACTACAGAGTTAGTAACATGTTAAAATAAAGGACCGGATGTAAATATTTCAGTCTTTGTGGGCCATAAAATCCCTGCCATTAACCTCTGCCTCTGCAGCTCTGAAGTAGCCAGGGAGAGGAGAAAGTTATGGGTGTAGTGTGACTATATTCCCATAACACTTATTTACAAGGAGGCGTGGGCTGAATGTGGGTCAAGGTGTGCCAGCTCACCTTTGAGCTAGCGTCACTCAGGCTGCAGCAGAGAGGTAAAAACTGCAGCGTCAGAAGCATCTGGCCTCAGGTTTTGATCTGAGCAAGTTACAAAATGTTCCTTTAACATGAAAGAGAAAAATCACAGCACCTCTTAGTTGGCCATCAGCAGTAAAACTGTCACACATAGTGTCACACATCTGTAATTCTGGCTCATGAGAGGCACAGGCAGGAGAAGGACTTTGAGGTCAACCGTGACTATATGGCAAGTTTCAGCCAGCGAGGCTGTATGAGCTTCTGTCTTGACAGAAAAAAAAAAACAAAAAACTTAAGGGATAAAGCACTGATGTAGACATGACACATAGTGTGTCTTTTGTAGAGTTTTATTATAGTTGGAGAAAACATCAGAAGGGCAGGGAAGTGAAATACAGCCTCAGAAACAGTGTGTGAGTACACGCGCGCGTGTATGCGTGCGTACACACATGGTGGTGGGCCTCGGGCATGCTAGGCGAGCACTCTAACACCGAGCCATGTCCTACCTAACCCCCTTTCTGTCTGAGACAAGGTTTCACCAAGTTGTGCTCTATAAAGTATTTTTAGTGCTATAATACAGTCTAACTACCACCAATAATGAGAAATTTACTTTACAGCTAGTGTGAAGTAACTTTACAGCTTGGGGTAAGGGCAAATACGCTGTGGCCAGGCCTGGTGGCACATGCCTATAAATCCTTGGCAGCTGAGGTAGGAACATAGAAGACTCATAGCCTGCCCGGGCTACACAAGTTCAAGGACATCCTGGGCACCTTATGTAGCAGAGCCTCAAACTCCTGATTCTATACTTCCTAAGGGCAAAGATAACAGATGTATACAGTATGCCGTTAATCTTTACAACCAAGCAGAAGGTACTCTGTGGAAGTCAGAGGACGACCCAAGGGAGTCTGTTCTCTCCTTTTAGCATGTGAATTCAAAATCCTGCCACCAGGCTTGGGGACAGGGGCCCTTACCCATGGAGCCATCTCACAGGCCCTAGACTTTTTTTTTTAAGATTTATTTTATGTGTATGGACGTTTGCCTGCGTGTATACGTGTGTACTACAGGTGTGCCTAGTAAGTCAAGAGAGCTTAGGACTCCTGGAACTCACATTACCGATGCTTGTGAGTCATCACGTGGGTACTGGGAATTATCCACTGAACCTCTACAAGAACAGCCAGTGCTCTTAACCACTAAGCCATCTCCCCCAACCCCTCTAGAGGTTTTTTTGTTTTGTTTTGTTTTGTTAATTTTTTTTCCTCTTTTTGAGACAAGATTTCTCTGTGTAGCCCTGGCTGTCCCAGAATTCTCTCTGTAGACCAGGCTGGCCTTGATCTCACGGAGATTCACCAGTTTCTGCCTGCAGAGTGCTAGGATTAAAGGTGTGCACCACCACCACCCAGCAAATCTTTTTTTTTTTTTAAACAGCAGATGTTAAAACAAACAAACAAACACCTTCTTCCATAAAGAGGTTCCGAAAACCTGCAAGTGTTAGTAACCTATTTAACAAGAGAGATGTGTAGAGGACATTTTCTTTACCAACGCTGGCCTTTAGAAACTTATTCCCAATTCTTTGGTCCATCCCGATGGCCGTTGCCACCTCTTCCACATCAGCACCGGTTGCTTCACACAGAGCGCTTATGGAGTTGATGCTGCTGATCCTCTGCGCAAGAAATGCATTGGCTGCCTTTAAACAGAAGAGAAATGGGAGAAGGTGATGAGTGAGAGGGCAACCTTACCCCGGCAGCGTGTTTCATTGAGGTGAGGCAGATCACTAAGCAGGTGTTAAGGGATACTGATGGGCTCATGCTGAGGACAGTGGAAGGCCGGTTAAAAACGCAACTTAAAAAGGAAAGACAGGCCGGGTGTGGTGGCGCACGCCTTTAATCCCAGCACTTGGGAGGCAGAGGCAGGAGGATTTCTAAGTTCGAGGCCAGCCTGATCTACATACAGAGTGAGTTCCAGGACAGCCAGGGCTGCACAGAGAAACCCTGTCTCGGAAAAAAAAAAAAAAAGAAAGAAAAGGAAGGACAGGGATGAAGTGCAGTGCTGCAGTGCTACAGAGCGTGACTAACAGGTGAGGCTCAGGTTTAATCATCCCCAGCACTGGAAAATAGAACAAAGTAAGTGTGTGTTAGTGCGCGTGCCCCATAGGCAGGAAGCTGGGTTTTGAGTCTATGTGCGTGCGTGCGCATGTGTGCCTGTGGTGATCCCCACAGGCAGGAGGCTAGGTCTTGAGTCTGACACTGGCAGTTGTAGCTTTGCACTGACCAGCTTGGAAAGCTCTGAGGACCAAGTGTTGGTGGTGAGGATCTTCTCCTTAGGAACCCAGTGCTCATACACAGCACAGAGCGCCCGAACAGCTTTCTGGCCCTCTGGGGTTTCATCCCCTCCAATCAGGACTCTGTCCGGGTTCTTTAGGTCCTTNATGGCTGTTCCCTCTGCCAAGAACTCAGGGTTGGACAGCACCTAGAACAGCAAGACAAAAGGACGCTTTAGGTAGAATGGATTGTGGGTAACTTTAAGGCATCAGTCTTGACCTAGGAAGAATTAGGTTTCTTTTCTTTCTTCATACCTGTAAATTCAAGTTGGGCTTTGTGTTGGCATCAAATATGCGGCGGATGCTTTCTGCTGCCCGCACAGGGACTGTGCTTTTCTCCGTCACAATTTTGTACCCATTTGAGTTCTGCACAATGCGGCNAGCACAAGCTTCGATGTACTTCAGATCTGCTGCCCGGCCTTTTCCCATCCCGTATGTTTTTGTTGGTGTGTTCACCTAGTGAGAACATTTGGGATGAAGAAGTGCGGGCCTCGGAAGGCTGCTCAGTGCTTTCAAGATAGCCCAGACTATCAGTTAACCATCTAATCAACAGTCGCCATGGCCCTAACTCTCACAGAATAACAACTTTTACATCTATAGCCACTGAAAGAAACAACTAGAAGAACCGAGAGAACTCTTGGGGAGAAGCTGCCGTACGCGTGCCAGATACGGGATGGGCAGGCAGGTTCCAAGCTAAGTCCAGGAACCAAAAAAAATCTAAAGGACTGCCTGTCTATAACATGCAATACATTATAATGTTTAAGAGCACTGTTATGGCTTAATACCAAATAAATCCACGGAACTTTCACAGACAGATGTAAAAAATCACATGGCAGAGCAAACTACTTACAGAGATAAATACCAGATCGGCTTCTCTGATGGCATCATCAATATTGGTAGAAAAAAATAGATTTTTCCCTCGACAGGATTCGACTACTTCTTTTAATCCAGGCTAGAGAAGGAAAGGGGAAAAAGAGTTGTTGAGCGCAGTGTTATCATTGGTCCTGAGAAGACAACCACAGAATCACTGTGTCGAGGGGACAGTGGTGATATAACTTATAGGTCTGGAGTTTCCAGCCGTGTCTTTAGAATAGCTGAGGGTGGCGGGGCACAGCCGTGCACACCTGCAGTCCTGACACATGGAAGCCTGAGCCAGGAGACCCGAGTCTGAGGCAAGGCTACTACACAGAGAACTTGAGGGCAGCCCAGGCTACGCTGGCTCTAAAATGCTGTGTCATTATTGACCATGTACCTGGGTGATATGTTAACCATTAACTCCTCCGTATCGACTATTATCAGATCCTTCAAGGCCCTGTGATTTCAAGCAAACATTTTGCACTGTCATTATTGTCCTCACCACCCCACTCTGTGACTCATAACATCAACGTGATTACAAAACAGACACAGGATGTATTTAAGTCCTCCTGTAAGAAACACTGAAAATCTACTACTTTTTTTCCCATGCAATTTTACGGATAATATATTTATGTTAAAAAAAAATTGAGAGCTGGGTATGGTGGTGCACGCCTTTAATCCTAGCACTTGGAAGGCAGAGGCAGGCGGATTTCTGAGTTCGAGGCCAGCCTGGTCTACAGAGTTCCAGGACAGCCAGGGCTACACAGAGAAAAAACCCTGTCTTGAAAAAACAAACTAAACCAAACCAATTAAAACAAAATAAAAACAACCCTATATTTATTTTGGGTATGGGTGTGTGTGTGTGTATGTGTGTGTACATGTGCGCACGCATGCTCATGCCATGGTGTATATCAGAGATGTCCTTTCTTTGTTTTTGAAGACTTCATGGAGGGTGGTAGAGAGATGGCTCAGCAGTTTGGAGCACTAGTTGCTCTTGCCGAGAACTAGAGTTTGATTCCCAACACCCATATGGTGGCTCACACCTATAATTCCCGTTCTAAGGGGTCCAAGCTCCTCTTCTGACCTCCAAGAGCACTGGGCATGCATGCTGGCCACATACAAACATGCATGTAAAACATTCATACATGTCAAATCTATTCTGTATTACATTTTAATTATTTACATTCGTGTGTGTGTGTGAGAGAGAGAGAGAGAGAGAGAGAGAGAGAGAGAGAGAGAGAGAGACCCATATGGAGGTCAGAGGACGACAACTTTGGGGAATCAGATCTTCCCTACCACTCTAGGGGTCGCAGGATCAAACTCGGGCCATCAGGTTTGGCAGCAAACATAAGCTTTTGGATGAGGAAAACTGCAGACTCACATTCCTGCTGCTTATTCGAATGGAAACAGGCCCAGCAACATACACACGCCACTGCGCAGCTGTCTGTGGTTATTCTGACTAGGTTCTAGAAAAGGACAGGAAAGGTTATGGAGCTGGGACTTTGCAGGACAAGGTTAATTCAGTCCTCTGTTAAGGGAAGAAAACCTGGCATAGCAAGACAAATGCCACATGTTCTAAAGGATGTAGAATAAAACCGAGATTACCAGAGGCAGGAAAGCATGATGGAGTGACTGGATGAACGACAGGTTCAGAAGTCCAGCCAGATAAGAAAAGGACTTCTAAAGACAATGGCTGGTAACTGGGCTTTTTTTTTTTTTTTAAGATTTTATTTATTTTATATATGTGAGTACATTGTCTCTGTCTTCAGACACACCAGAAGAGTGCATCAGGTCCCATTAAAGATGGTTGTGAGCCGCCATGTGGTTGCTGGGATTTGAACTCAGGACCACTGGAAGAGCAGTCAGTGCTCCTAACCACTGAGCCATCTCTCCAGCCCTGGGCTTTTTATTTTTGAGTTGGTTTTGGTTTTTTGGTTTTTTTTTTTGTTTTTTCAACACAGGGTTTCTCTGTGTAGCCTTGGCTGTCCTGGAACTTTGTAGACCAGACTGCCCTTGAACTTATACAGATCTGCCTACTTCTGCTTTCCAAGTGCTGTGATTAAAGTTGTGCACCACCAACATCCAGCTGGCTGGTAAGTGTTAATCAGATGTATTTTAAAATAGTTGAATAAAATTCTGCTAATGCAAATAAATGATAGAATGCTCCAGGGTGATCATTAAGCACTGTACATGAAGTATCACACTGTATTCCGTAAGTATGTACCAGTAACTATTAGTCCTAATCATAAAATGTTTGTTTATTTGTTTATAGGCACAGATTCATGTACCTTCAACTGGCCTGGGACTCAGAGATATGCCAGCCTCTGTCTCCAAGTGCTAGAATTTGGAGGTAAGGTCTCTCTCTGTAGCCCTGGCTGTCTTGGAATATGGTCTGTAGACCAGGCTAGCCTTAAACTCAGAGATCAGCCTGCCCATGTGGGAGTTAAAGGCATGTATTACGACAACCAGAAGTCTATTATTTTTTGAGACAGGGTCTTATATATCTCAAACTGGCCTCAAACTCACTCTTGTGGGACTGTTCCTTCTGACTCCAACTCTTGAGTGTACCCCCATGCCTCCTCTTAAGGAAAAAAAAATGCAGGATTTGTGTATGCTGAGCAAGCACACCACAACCGAGCAACACCCCAGCCTGAACACTCCTTTCTAAGGGCTTATTATCTCAGCATACTCGACATGACTGGATTGTCTTTAATTTCTTCTTTTTCTCCTTTGCAGTACGGAGAGGAAATCCAGGGCCTGTCCCATACTATTCATGGGCTACACTCCCATAACATTTTCTTATCAGAATTTTTTTTTTGTTTTTTGGGGTTTTTTTTGGTTTTTTGTTTTGTTTTGTTTTGTTTTTGTTTTTTCGAGACAGGGTTTCTCTGTATAGCTCTGGCTGTCCTGGAACTCACTTTGTAGACCAGGCTGACCTCGAACTCAGAAATCAGAAATCCGCCTGTCTCTGCCTCCCGAGTGCTGGGATTAAAGGTGTGCACCACCACGCCCGGCAGAAAATTTTATTGTATACTTTTTAGCCTTTTGTACTTGATATAGCCCAGGCTGGCCTGGAACTCATTATGTAGTTCATTAATCCTCCTGCCTCACCCTCTCAAGTACTGGGATTACAGGCATGCAATACAACATCTAGTTTGTCTTTCTTTCTTTCTTTCTCTTATTATCTGGAACCCAGGGCCATGTGTTAGCTAACTGAGCTAGCATGAACTACGTACATGCTGGCACTATGAACTACACACATGCTAGCACTATGCAGAACATTTGCTTTATTTTGTGGCAGGGTCTCTCTGTGTTGTCCTGCTTGGCCTTAAACTAGCTATGTACACCAGCCAGACCTTGAACTTGCTCCAGTCCCTCTGAGAGCTGAGTTTACGGGTGTTACGAGCATGCCCAGTCAGACTTTGTTCATTGACTTGGTTGCAATCATAGATGGCACAATAGTAGTATATATAAAGCAGTTAACCAGCGGGGTAAGAATACAACAGCTATAAAGACAAGGAGCTGCTTATCCGCGCTTTACCTCATAAATCGGAAGGGTTGGAGAATTCCATGCATTGATCCTCGCCTCGTTGACATCCACAACNGTGACCCGGATCTCAGGGCACATGTGAGCAATGACACTGCACGTGGGCCCGCCCACGTAGCCCGCACCAATGCAACAGATCTTCTTAATCTCAACCATGACTCAACTAAAAGGGAAATAATTAGCAATGTTTTAGCACTGAAAACAGAAGATCTGGACAACTCACTGGTATATTCATCACAGAAGTGTCGGCTATCTGGAGACATTTCCTATGTCTACTCAGGAATGACGAAAATTGCCAGTGAAAATAACGTTCCAATCAGATAACTCAGCCTCTTCTCCACTGTGCTAGGGCGAAAAGGAGAGAGTTTATAACAACTGATAGTTTTACACACACCATGAAATTATAATGTCCTGATAGATGGTAAAGAAGTAGAATAAAGCCAGGCTGTGGCAGTAGACTCCTTTAATCCCAGCACTCAGGAAGCAGAGGCAGGTGGACGTAGGTTCAGGGATACCCTGGTCTACAGAGTAAGTTCCAGGACACCACAGCCAGGACTACACAGAGAAACCCTGTCTTGAAAAATTCAACAAAGAAGAAAAAGATGAGAAGGAGGAAGAAGAGGAGGTGGAGGAAGAGAAGGAAGAAGAGGAGGAAGAGGATGAAGGAGAGGAGGAAGGAGAGGAGGAGGAGGAGAAGGAAGAGGAAGAGGAGGAGGAGGAGGAGGAGGAGGAGGAAGAGG
>NC_034602.1:56420248-56421252 GCF_900095145.1 Mus pahari
GGAGGAGGAGGAGGAGGAGGAGGAGGAGGAGGAGGAAGCTCTAGAATAATTGAGTAAATTTATCCATCAGTGCAATTCAAGCTTACAAAAGTGAGTTTTCCAACAGGTTTAGATGGTCATAGATCTGGCCTCTAAGATTAAGCACCTGTTTGGCTAAAACTTATTCCTCAAGAATCACGTGGGTAACTTAAGTCCCAGTGCAAAAGTGCTTGGAGGTGGGGCATAAAAGGAGGAGTTTCAGACTGCAGGTTCTACCCTGAGCGGATTAATGCCTGTTACAACAGGGCTTAGGGCAACAGGTTTCAGCTCGGGCTCTTTTGTTCTTCCACCAGGAAATGACACAGCAAAACAGCACAGTGCCCAATGTCAGCCCCTCCATCTTGGTTCTGCCAACCTCCAGTGCCAGGCCAAGACATTCCTGTTTGTTATAAGTAGTCCATCCCTGGTGCTCTAGCAGCAGAAAATAGAGCAGCATACTAATCAGAAAATGGGAAAAGGCTAAAGGGAAGACATTTTTCAAGTGTGTTTGTCTACTGGTGTGCACACCTACGTGGACATGCAGAGACCTATAGCTCCTGAGCCTGGAGCTTGCTGTTGTCTGGCCAGTAATCCCTAGCCGTACCGTCTCTGGCTGGCACTCAGTACAGATGTGTATGGTCACAGTAGCTTTTGCCGGGTGCTGGGGTCGAAACCAGGTCTTTGGGCTCATATAGCAAGCACTTTACTGCTCTGCCATCTCCATAGCCTAGCAAGTAATTTCTGCAATTATCAATACTGTTGCACTGATCTTAATAAGTTTTTAACAGTCACTAGGTTTTACTACACCTAATTGATTGATACTAAAATTTTACAAGGGACTGACTCATGTATAGGAATAAATGGCCAGTCATTTCAGTTTCTGCCAAGGTCTCAGATGTTGGCTCCTCCCTCTAAGCCTTGTGTTCCGCCTCTTGCAGACAGGTTGGGAGTTTCTCCCTGAAACCCTGGATCTGGACAGCGTCCTC
>NC_034602.1:56421904-56430340 GCF_900095145.1 Mus pahari
TATATATATATATATACACACACACCACAGGGTTTTAGCTCTATGCTGAAGCTCTCTATGTAGACTAAGTTGGCCTCAAACTTAGAAAGATCTGCCTCCTGAGTGATGAATTAAAGGCATGCACCATCGTGCCTGGCATAATCTTATTTCTGTACTGAAGAAATACCATATATAGACAGTCTCTACACATGGCTTTTTTTTTTTTTAATGGTTTTAGAGCTTTATTATAGAAAGGCAGGGGGAAAGAGAGAAGGTAGAAAGAGAGAGAGAGAGAGAGAGAGAGAGAGAGAGAGAGAGAGAAAGAGAGAGAAAGAGAGAGGCCGATCAAGGGAGGCAGGGAGGGGGGGGCTAGAGAGTGAGGGAGGTAAAAGCTAAAGAGATGGCTTTATATTTTTTTTTAACTTACTGTATTCTACAGTCATATCCTCAACTTTAATGGTTATGCTGCATTCTTCTGTATGGATACAGTTACCAAGAAATATTAAAACCATGCTAAGTCTACAGATTCCTTAAGAGCCTAAGGAAGTGAGTTAGAAGTTCTCTATTAGCACTTGTGTGAAGCTACAGAAATAAAACACATATTTAATAACTTTTAGGATTACAAGACTTGCCTCAGTAAAAATACCAAGGGCACCAGGCTGACTTCTGGCAGTCTGCCATCTTTCCTTGCCTCACCCATCATGCTTTGCCTACCCTACGTGAATGGAAAAGATGATGTTGGGAACACTAAGTGGCTAAGCTCTGAGCAATCTGAAAATCTCCTACCTTCAGGGAGACATGTTTGTAGCCTTCACTGCAGCTGTCCCACCTCTACACAAGGAAGCGTGGGCATCTGGTTTCAGAAAAATGGCTTCAATGTGTTCCAGGGCCTGGTCCTTTCCTCCACAAAAAAGGTAATGTTTCCAAGCTGGGCCTGGTGGTGCACGCCTTTGGTCCCAGCACTTGGGAGGCAAAGGCAGGTAGATTTATGTGAGTTTGAGGCCTGCCTGGTCAAAGCAAGTTTCAGGACAGTCAGGGCTACACAGAGAACCCTGACTCGAAAAAGAAAAAAGAGAAAAAAAAAGATATCAGACCCTAATAAAACGGCTAAGTGATAAGAAGATCATCAGCCAGAAGGCCAAATGAGTGTCCAAGTCCAAGGGAGAACAGGATGAGGTGAAGAGGGACCTCTGAGTTGGTTCAGAGAGTGAAGCAAGCCTGATGGCCTTGTTTCAGCCCCTGGAACCCACATAAAGTTGGAGGGAGAAAACTAGTTCCTGAACGTTGCCCTCTGACCCCCTCACACACACAATACAATATCAGGGGTGGGGGGATGAAGCAGCAAAAAAGGGTCATCTCAATGCAGAAGTACAAGTTGGGCCTAGAAAGGAAGCTGGAAAGAAGAGTCTAGGTCCAAGTAGAAGAATAAACAGAAGTGAGGTGCTCGCTCAGTGAGGAGTGGGTACTGAGGAGCTAAGAGGGGCCATCACTGTCTCCTGAAACATGACTGCAGAACAGGTGGCTCTGGAGTGGCTCTCTCAGGAGAGCAAGACAGCAATCTGTAAGGCACAATCTAATAGCAATCCACATAGTCGAATGAACCATCATTAGAGGCATTGCTACAACAAAAACCTATTCCCTATTGGAGAGGGGGGCGTGGTTACAAGCAGGGTGGAGTTTTAAGTCTAGAGACAGAGTCAGGAACACAACAATTGGATATTTGATGTGATACTTACTTTGATACAAAAGAACAGTGACAAGGGATGTAAAGAGGAGGTAATGTTTGGTTCCAGGGAAATGAAGACAGGAATACCATTGTCCAGTCTTGGACAGCATAATTCCTCAAAAGACTCTGTTCTGATGCTTTATCAGTGCGCGTTCCCAGAAAGTACACTACCAGAAACAGATGATGCTCTAGATCTCAAGTACAAATACAGCTGCTCCTCTGTCCCAACAGGTTCTATCTATAACCACAGAATCAGCCAACTGCGTGTGCGTGCGTGTGCGCGTGCGTGCGCGTGCAGGCGGGCATGTGTGTGTGTGCACGCGTGCATGTGTGTGTGTGCGCGCACGCGCATGCGTATGGGCGTGTGTGTGTGTGTGTGTGCACACGCGTGCGTGCAGGCGGGCGTGTGTGTGTGTAGGCGGGCAGGCATGTGTGCATGTGTGTGTGTGTGTGTGTGTGTGTGTGTGTGTGTGTAAAACTGGAGGCCAAATATAAGGGCACACATCTTTAATCCTAGCACTAGGGAAGCCAAAGCAAGCTTGAAGCCATCCTGATCTACACTACAAATTCCAGGTCAGTCCCAGTGACATAGTGAGGCCCCAGCTAAAAAAAAATAAAAAAACAAAAACCAAAAAATCCAGCTCTCTACTGAATATGCATAGACTTTTTGTTCTTGTTCCTTAAGCAGTAAGGCAGAGCTATTTGCACTATATCAGGTCTTACTTCTATTGTCTGTTTTGAGACAAAGTATCCCTATGCTGCCTAGGCTGGCCTAGGACTTGTGTGTAGGCTGGGCTAGTCTTGTGTTCATAGTCAAGATCATCTCCACAATGCTAGCATTGTAAGTATGTTCCATGGTGCTCAGTTACATTAGGTATCATATGTAACTAGAGATGATTTAAAGTATCCAGAAGGACATGTATCAGGTAAGGAAAATAAATACTGCACCATTTTACTTAAAGGACTTGAGCATTTCCAGATGTGGGCATTTGCAGTAGTCCCGATGGACTGTCCCAGGGATACCGAGGGACTACACTGTAAAATCCCTACTGTGATAGCTGTTCCACTTGCAGCATATCCACTCAGTATCTCTGTAAGCTACATCATCATAATTTAACACCTAAACCCTAATTAACTCTGGGCCTATACGTTCATCTTCAAGGTTCACAGGATTGAACCAGAACTATCACATATAAGGCCAGGCTGGAGAGATGGCTCAGTGGTTATTATCACTTGCTGTTCTCCCGGAGTACCTAGGTTTAACCTCCTACACCACATAGTGTTTCACAGCCATTCATAACTCCAGTTCCAGGGGATCTGATGCCTTCTGACCACAGTTACCAGGCATGTACATGGTATAGACATACATGCAGCCAAAATACCCAAACACATAAAGACATATCCTTTAAAAGGAAAATAGACACTTGTCTCCCTCCTTCATTAAACTAATAAGTAGAATGTTTAAGTAATGTTGGCCCAGAGGATCTTTCAGGGTTATAATTTAATTCCATAGCCTAGAAGTTACAACTATTGAGCCTGGTGTGGTGGGGCATTCCTTTAATCCCAGCACTCGGGAGGCAGAGGCAGGCAGATTTCTGAGTTCGAGGCCAGCCTGGTCTACAAAGTGAGTTGCAGGACAGCCAGGGCTATACAGAGAAACCCTGTCTTGACCCCCCCCCCAAAAAAAAAAGTTACAGCTATTAAAACAGCCAATATCCCCAAGCTCAGACTGGACATGCTCTGTTAACATTCACAGAATACGCATAGATCAAATGTCTATGGAAGGAAACTCCTAGGCTTAAGGAGGTCATAGTTTAATAATGTATCCCAAGCTAATGGATCTTTTTTTTAAAAAAATCAGATTTATTTATTTAATATGAATTAATATACACTGCCTGAGTGCCTGGGTGTTAGATGGTTGTAAGCCACCAATGTGAGAGCTTGGAATTGAACCCAGGTCTTATGCAAGAGGAACAAGGGCTCTTTAACGGCTGAGGCATGTCTCCAGCACCAAGGCTGTGGTCCTTATCAGTTGCTGTTCTTGCCATACCTCTAACACCTAGGATGGCTATCTGTCACTGAATATTGAGTTAATAACTGTTCCCTGGGCCTCTGGGATTGCAGACTTCATGTTTCATAGCATTAGTTAAGATGGCTGATCATAGTTTATAGGAAACAATTAAACCACTACCTCCCTTAGCCACCCACCTAAAGAATAGGCTCAGATTTTCCCCCAAGATACCTCTAATATGATTTGTTTTTATAATGTATAGGGAGGGATTAAATCCGAGGTCTCATGAATCACAGGTAGACATTCTACCCCTGTGTCCCACCCCCTAGTCTTTAAGTTTCTTCTTATCTGCCTTTATTTCAGAAACATAATTCAGGGTTCTTTCTAAGTAGTTGCTACTGACTACTGCAGCTGCATCTGTACTGGAGAACTGGATACATCTGGGGGGGGGGTCCCCTCAGTTTTGTGTTTTCTTTCTCCCTCCTCCTCTTCCTTCTTCTCTTCTCTATACACACCCACTTTTCTGTCTCTCACTAAGGTCTGCAGCCAAGGCTGGTCTGGAACTGATGGTGATCCTTCTGCCTCAGCCTCCTGGGAACTGATTATAGGCATGAGCCACGACACTCAACTACTTGGGTTGGGTCTTCCTTTTGGCTTGGTACCCTGGGTCTTGCTAGTTTTTTTTATGAAGTACTGCATATACAAGGCAATGGATAGGGAATTATGTAAGGAGACATACACAGTCAGTGCATAGCAAATAAAGTCACTTGGAAGTTTCAAACAAAATCCTCAGGAAACTTTAACATGAGCCAGGCAGTGGTGGTGCAGGCCTTGAATCCCAGCATTTGGGAGGCAGAGGCAGGCGGATTTGAGTTCCAGGACATCCAGGGCTACAAAGAGAAACCCTGTTTCGAAGAAAAGAAAAACAAAAACAAAAAACTTTGACATGGAGCTTGATACAATGTTATCAATACAGTTTATATGACCCATGTTTTCTGATTCTGTTTTTTTTTTTTTTGTTTTGTTTTCTTCCTAATTTTTTAATCCTGAAAATACTGTTCATGTAAAGTCTCATAAATTCAGATAAGCATTTCAACCTACAAGATGTCACTACCAGCCAACAAATGTCCTATACTGCACTCTGAACAGAATAGCATCCATCTGCCACCCCTTCACAGCTACTGAAACAGCAGACATGATAAGACAGCTGGCTACACCAACCTCAGTCATTTCCTGGAAGCACACTTAAAAAGATCCCTGATTCAAAACAAAAAAAAAAAAAAAAAAAGATTGTGAAAGACTTAATTTTATGTCTAACGGGAATGATTCACAGCTGTGGAAATTCGAGAAAAGATAGAGCGATAGAGCATGCCTAGTGGCTAGAGATTTTAGGGCAGAGAAAGCAATACAGAGATGAAAGAAGGGGGCGGGGGAGGGGATGTATTTTCCAAACCAGGGTTGTGTAGCATTCAGCTCAGACTAGCTCAGTACTCAAAAAGTACAGCCCACAGCAGAAACACTCAGCTCTTTCAAGTCCAGAACCCCTCAGAAGAAACAGACCAGACTACTGTTCTCATTTCTCAGGGGATTTGGAAAAAAAAAAAAAAACCCTCAGACTGGCCTTTGAGGTGAGTGGATGAACAGTTAGTCCTCTGTGTACCCCACGTATGCACGCTCTCCCAGCCAGCCCCTCCTCTCTTTTATACGCGATTTCTCGACCAACCCTATTCAATACGCGTAGTACGTGAAGATTTTTAAGATCTCACGAAAACATGGTCTCTGAAGCCCCCAAGAAAGGCCTTCCCTGACATTAAGTATAACGTCCAAGCGTATGTCCAGAGGGCAACAATGAACTGCGGGAGTCACACACACCCCCAAGATATTATAGGATAAATGCCTTAGGGCTGCATCTTTAAGGGGCTTTGCTTTCTACATTTAGGGGCTACCGGAGGAGAGCAGCCGCCTCCCAGGTGAGCAGACTCTAATCCCCAACAAAGCTTAGGACTGTGAAGCGCCCATTAGGCCCCACGGAGAGGACCCTTTCCTTCGAGGGGGGAGGCGTTTGGGTGTCTGAAGCGGCGGGAAAATCTCGATCGTTTCAAATCGGAAAATGGAAAGAAGAACAACTGGCTTGAAGACGCGCGAGTTGCGAAATTAAAAGCCCCGCTCGGCTGACCTGCAAGCGCACGACGTGATTCCCGCCGGGCCCGAAAAGGGAGACCGGGATGATGCAGTAGGGAGCCCCGCCGCGAACGGGGAGCGGGCCCGGGACCACGCGCACACCCGGGCCGCGAGAAGGGGGCACCCCGAAAGGATCGGTGCTTACCCACTTCCAAAGCAGGGACACAGCGGCCGTGCAGATCCCGTTCTCTCGGACAGCGCCTTCCTCCCAAGCCGCAGGCTCTACACACCGCTCCGCCCGCTGCTCCCCGAGTCCCCGGCCCGCGGCCGTATTTAAATGCTTCTGCCGGGGAAGGCGGAGGCTTCATTCCCCTGCAGCCAGGCCTCCCGGGACTCTGGACCCGGCCACCGCCCCGCGCTGCCCCGCCTCCCTCCGCTCCAGGCCCCCCGGGCAGGCCTCTATTTCCTTCTGGACCCAGGGCAGCCTAGGGGGCGGGGTCCGAACTGTATGGTCACGCCCCTTGCGGAGCAGGACGAATCAGCTCCAGCCAAGTCACGGGCTCCGCCCCCGCCCGCAGCGAGCGGCGTTGGGCGTGGCTGCGTGCGCCGCGGGTCCCGCTAGGCTGACCAGCGGCAGGGAGTGGCGTCGTGGTCCCTGTTGGTCATCCTTGTCTGTGTTCCTTCCCTGCTCTGGGTCCCTGGAATCTGGGATGAGGAAGGTTCGCGCGTGCCAAGTGAACCACCCACGATCACAGGGCCTGGGAGGGGAGGGCGAGCCCACAGAAAGGTCTTCCGGCTTTCTGGCCTTCCCCTTATCCTGGAGCCCGAGCTGGGTTCTCAGCCCCTGGACTCTGATGGAGGGCCTCCGCGGCTCTCCCAAGCTCTTCAAGCCCCTGCGTCCGCCGAACCCTTCAGACAGCTGCCCAGAGTTTAAGTCACGTCCCATCCCGATGGCGCCGGGTCTGGGAAGGAGATGCCTCAGGTCAAAACGATGCTGAGTCCCATCATGACTGAGCCAGCGTCTCCGGGTTGGTCCTTGGCCAGAGAACCCGGGCGCCCACGCCTGGAGGGCGTATTTTCCAGGAAAACTTTCCAGCCAAATTCTAAAAGGGAGGTGGTCTGCATGATGCATAGCAAGGCGTGTGCAACGTAGACGCGTGTGGGTGTGAATTTGCGTGTGTGTATGTGTGTGTGTGTGGTACTAGAGATTGAACTCTAAGCACTCTACCACTTAGTCCTTACAAATGCATAGAGTAAAATTGCCCTCTGGAGAAAGGGCTAAGAGGTTCACTCTCCAGGACCCACATCAGGGGACTCAACACTGCCTGAATCTCCTGCTCCAGGAGACCACGCTCTATCCACCAGCACAAACATATGCAGACATCTGTATGCATAAACTTCTTTTAAAACGTAAAATTATTTAGCCTGCCCACGGGAGATTTTTGAGACATGGTCTCTATGTAGAGGTGGCAGATCTGGAACGCTGTATATAGTTCAGACTGGCCTTGAACTTGCAGTGATCTCCTTACTTGAGACTCCCCCCCCCCCAGGAGTCATGATTACTGACACGCCCACTTTTAATGTGAAGGTTTATTCTGTTTCTTTTGCTGCTAAAGATCAGCTTAAGCCTAAAATCAAAAAGGAGAAAAGGCCAGACACAAATACCTGTCCCTCATTGGTGGTGATATGTTCTGAGAAATGTGCTCGGCACATTTGTTCTGCTACGTCATCGTGTACTTACGCAAACTTCGCTGGGAATAACATCAGTACTCAGTATAAGAGGGGACCACCCTATATGAAGTCAGCCCTTGGTGAAATGATGCTATGTAGTGCGTGACTGTACCTCATGGGGAAAGTAATTAGGAAATGTTGAAAGCACATTCAGATGCTTGCTTTTCTAGGTCTGAGGAGGAGGCTCGGTGGGCAAAGCTGCTGCTATGTAAGCACAGAGGTCAAAGTTCAGGTCCCTCGGGTGCAAGTGAAAAGCAAGTGCTGAGACTGGAAAGATAGCTAGCTGCTCAGTAGTTAAGAATGAAGGGCTGCTCTTCTTCAGTTCCCAGCACCTGCCTCAAGGATGCTCACAACCACCCCAGCCCTGGAGACCCATAGAGACACACGGGCATACTTTGAAAAGAAACTTTTTTTTTTTTTTTTTTTTTTTAAGGCAGCTGCTGCCAGGTTTGTAAAATCAGTATTGGAGAGGCAGAGATAGGAGGCCCTCTGGGGCTTGCTGACCAGAGAATCCTGACAACTTGGTAAGCTCCGTGTTCCATGAGGGGTGCTGTCTCCCAAAAATAAAGGGAGCTGGAGAGATGGCTCAGCCAGTTAAGAGCACTGGCTGCTCTTCTGGAGGTCCTGGGTTCAAGTCCCAGCAACCACATGGTGGCTCACAACCATCTGTAATGGGATCTGATGCTCTCTTCTGGTGTGTCTGAAAATGGTTACAGTGTACTCATATAAGTTAAGTAAGTAAATAAACCTTTTTTTAAAAAAGAAAAAAACTCAGGAGGCAGAGGCAGGCAGATTTCTGAGTTCGAGGCCAGCCTGGTCTACAAAGTGAGTTCCAGGACAGCCAAGGCTATACAGAGAAACCCTGTCT
>NC_034602.1:56431190-56458904 GCF_900095145.1 Mus pahari
AAAAAAAAAAAAAGAAGTAAACTTACTGAGTCTATTTAGTGTTACAGGTATATATGATTTCAGAGCTTACTACTTGGTATTGGATAAACAACAAGAATGATCATATCCCTGGGAGAGATTATTCTCTCCAGACTCAGCCGTCCTCAGCTGTCTTTAGCTCCCTTGCCTAAGGTGGAGTTCCGTGAGAGTCCCAGCTTCCATGTTCGCATGTCTACTGGTGGTGTACTTCTTCAGGTCTTGTGTAGGCAGCTGTGTTGTTGAGGGAAGGAGGTGCTTCCGACTTCATCTTTTACAGAAGTTTCGTAACAGGGAAATTTGTTTATCTGACTACTGATTCAGAACATCACACAGCGCAACAATCAAATGTTATCAATCTATGCCCACATTTTGTGTTCAACATATTTTGTGGGTGAGCATTGTTTTCAATGCCAAACATTGTTTTCAATGCCTGGAGAATAACAACTACCACATTTATGCATCTATATTTATGCACGTTATTCTGAGTTGGGATATGAGTAAGTCACAAAGGAGAAGTGGGGAACATATTAAAGCGAAGCTTTGTTGTCAACGCTTATAGGAGTTTACTACATCAGGAGTCCAAAGGATAGTAAGATTGATTACAGTTGTTTTGTGTTTCAGGCAGGGTCTCACTGTATAACCCTGGCTGTCCTGGAACTCACTCTGTAGACCAAGCTGGCCTTGAACTCACAGAGATCTACCTGCTTCTGCCTCCCGATTGCTAAGATTAAAGGCCTGTGCCACCTTGCCTGGCTTTATTGCAATTTATCTTAAAGGTCAATTAATTTATAACAATATGTAAGCAGAATGAGGCCATAGCTCCAAGTGATCTGAAAGCACATTCTTTTTTTTTTTTTTTTTAAAGATTTATTTATTTATTTATTAGATGTAAGGACACTCACTCTAGCTGTCTTCTTCAGACACACCAGAAGAGGGCATCAGATCCCATTACAGGTGGTTGTGAGCCACCATGTGGTTGCTGGGATTTGCAGTCAGGACCTCTGGAAAAGTGGTCAGTGCTCTTAACTGCTGAGCCATCTTCCCAGCCCTGAAAGCACATTCTTATCTTGGTTACATGTTAAGGGAAAGTTTGGCTTGTAAAGTTATAAACAAGCATTTTTTTAAAAAATCATTTCTAGAAATACTCCTTTTATAAGAGAATCTCAAGCAAAAGAGTTCAAAACAAGTGGCCAGTACTTAATTAGAGACACATTGTAGCAGGCCCCCAGACCTAAATATGCCTTGAGACTTTAGCACAACTGACTCCATGGTGGAAGTACCATTCAGGATATAAAACACAGCACATAGCACCACTTGCTGAAAGTAAAACAAGGACCTAATCCATCAAAGTCCATAATTATGGGAACCCTGCATGTCTTAACCTTGCTTCTGTAGCTCTGCTTCTGGCTAACTGTTGTTAAGGGAAATATGTCAACCCAGAATACAGTTTTTGTGCTTAAAAGCTCACCCTGAGAGAGGTTCAATGCTACACTGGGATCCTGAACACCCAGTGGAAACTGGTGACCAGTTAATAAAGACTTTCTGCCGGGCGTGGTGGCGCATGCCTTTAATCCCAGCACTCGGGAGGCAGAGGCAGGCGGATTTCTGAGTTCGAGGCCAGCCTGGTCTACAGAGTGAGTTCCAGGTCAGCCAGGGCTATACAGAGAAACCCTGTCTTGAAAAACCAAAAAAAAAAAAAAAAAAAAAAAAGACTTTCTATTGGCTTAAACTCACGTCCAAGAAGCCTTCTCTGGTGAGTGCCCCACAACCTGAGCCATCCTACCAGTCCCTGAGGAACTTTTTAGAAGACCATGAAGACAAAGCATTTTCATAATGCCCTATTTGATTTTGTACCTGTTCTCTCACTAGTGTAATCCAGAATTTCCCAGAGGCTTCACTGTGCTAGCAGACCCAATGGTGGAGGCAGATACACAAATCCAGCGCCTTTTAAGTCCTTTTCATCTGCTTTATATGCAAATCTTCCTTTAAGATATTAGCGGTTCACAAAGAAATAATATGTCCCTGTCCTGNTGTGCATGCCTTTCATCTCAGCACTCAGGCAGCAAAAGCAGGCAGACCTCTGTGAGTTCAGGGCCAGAGTGGGCCAAACAGCTTCTTCTAGGCCAGACAGCGAAATATGGCAAGACTCTGTCTTGATGATGTGGTGGTGGCTCTGCAGTTAAGATCATGTACTGCTCTTTCACAGGAGTCAGGTTATAAATCAAGGCACTTTTCAAATACACTGGAACATCAGATGGCTGAAGTAGAGAGATGGCTCCTATAGGCCTCTGGAACTATCTGAAAACATTCTGAGCTTCTGGGGTGGTGGAAGCTAGTGGTTGGCTACATGAATATGTTCCAGGCATTTTCAAGCGTTACTCATAGGATATTAGGTCCACCACATAGATAGGCAAGGAATGGCTATTTAGAAGGCTAAAGGTAGCCCAAGATAAATTGTAATTAGGCTCTTGACCTGCAACATTCCAACCTCCCCAGACCACTGATGTTCTAACCAATCAGCTTTTGCAAGCATAGCTTCTTTCCAGGAATTCTCCTTCACATTGCCTCCATCTGTTCTGTGTGTTGATCTCCCACATGCAATTTCAGTTTGTAAATGATTGATTTGTTTATTTGTGGGTTTTTTTTGTTTTTGTTTTCCCAAGGCAGGGTGCTCTCTACATAGCCCTGGCTGTCCTGGAACTTGCTCTTTACCACTAAGCCATCTCTCCAGCACCTGTATAAATATTATTGTGTTCTTTGGGAAATATAAAATAATCACACAAATATATGCAAAATTATAATGTCTTTATCAGGAGGGCTGCCCTGAGACTGGCTATGTAATCCTGGCTGGCCTATAACTCATATGTAGACCAGGGTGGCCTCAAACTCAGAAATTCTGCTTCTGTCTTCTGAGTGCTGGGATTAAAGGTGTATGCCATCATGCAAAGCTAAGGATCCAGTCTTTATGAAGATACGTACAAGGTCTCCTGGTACTCAAGACATGGAAGCAAGAGGAGCAGGAATTCAGAGCCATAGATGGTGTTATTCTCTGCTGGTGAAACGAGCCAACTGAAGTCACATTAGAGTATATAAAGGCAGGTTTATGGGGAAGCTGCTCTGGGGCAGGTTCACTGGTCCCAAGGAAGGAGGTCAGGGGAGTTGCCATGGGGAGGGAAGACAGGGAGGACGGAGAAGAGAAAGAGCAAGTGCACATGGGGGTGGGGGGGGGAGGGTGGGGGGAGGGAGGGGGGAGAGAGAGAGAGAGAGAGAGAGAGAGAGAGAGAGAGAGAGAGAGAGAATGTCCAGATTATATAGGAAAGAACCTCTGGAGGAGGAGGGGAGGAAGCCCAGTCCCCGGTGGAAACTTTAGGGCAGAGGGTGGGGTATGGGAGCCATGCCCTGGGAGAACCTGGAGGTCAAGTGCACTTTGGTATGTTAAATATGCCCCTCAGTCCCTTGTCCCAGGCCAGAAACCTAACAATCCTCAGTTACATAGCTAGTCTAAGCTACAAGAGTCAAAACCTAGATACAGGAGAAATACTTAGCAGAGCAGAGCCAGCTGAGAGAGCTTCACTCCTAAAGAAAACATAGGCGTTAGCGAGAAGAAACTGATCTAAGCGTTAAGAGAGGGATGAAAATGGCTGCAGGAGAACGGAAAGGAGCCTGCCTAAGATTCAGAGCGCAACAGTCTCTAGGGACAAAAGTTTGTAAGACCTTGGTAATGTCCTCCACCTCATACCAAGCCAAGGATGAAACTTTTATTTGGGTATGTGGGTATGGTACATTCAAGGTCAGAAGACATCTAGCATTTTGCTCCATTTCTCTTAACTTGAATTCCTTAGAGAGTGTCTCAGTGAAGCTGCAGCTAGGCTGCTGGGATCTGAACTCGGGTCCTCAGGCTTGCTCAGCAAGTGTTCTTACCCTCTGAGCCATCTCTCCATCCTGCCTGAAACTTCTTATTTCTGATAATAAAAGTTAGCTTTCCTTTGGACAAATGCGTCTCACAGAATCCATTTCCAGCTTCTTGAGTTCTGTAAGTCCCCGTTCTAAGAGAGCTCTGCCTGAGATGAGTCCATTACAAACAGAAGGCTTGCCTTTCAAAGGAAACCTTCCTGGGACCCACTAACCAGGTAAAAAGTTCTGGGTGCCAAGCAAAGGGTTTGGGGCTTTGAGGACAGCACCTATAAGTAGTCAAGAGTCCCCAACCCTTTCTTTCTCACGTTGGATAACCTATTTTTGTTAAGGTTTAAGCCTAGAGTTAGAAGCATGATGTTTTGGGGCTGGTGGTACAGCTCAATGATAGACTATGTGTTTAGCATCATAAAGCCCTGGGTCCCATCAGCAGCAACCCTGTCAACAAAGGAGGGAGGAAGGCTGAGAATGTGAGAGATGAAGAGGGAAATACAGAGCACAGGCAACAAGTTATGAATGCCAAGCAGACCATGCTGCAGAAGTTAGTGATCTTGATTTGTTTACAAAGCAACATAGGGTCTCATGTAGGCCAGGTGTCTTAGTCAGGGTTTCTATCCCTGCACAAACATCATGACCAAGAAGCAGTTGGGGAGGAAAGGGTTTATTCGGCTTACACTTCCACATTGCTGTTCATCACCAAAGGAAGTCAGGACTGGAACTCAAGCAGGTCAGGAAGCAGGAGCTGATGCAGAGGCCATGAAGGGATGTTACTTACTGGCTTGCTTCCCCTGGCTTGCTCAGCCTGCTCTCTTATAGAACCCAAGACTACCAGCCCTGGGATGGAACCACCCACAGTGGGCCCTCTGTGTGCATGGGGCTGGATGTACCACCGTGCACATGTAGAGGTCAGAGAATGTGAGGGAGTTGGTTCTTTTCTTTCACTGTGTTGAGTCCCGAGGATGGGACCTGGGGCAGTAGGCCTGGTGGCAGAGTGACTAGTCACGGAGCCATGCCCACTGGCTCAGGGTGCAGTTCTTTGTGCCATGGTTGAATGCCTCTGTACAATTTGACATGGTTGATCTGCCTCTTGGAGGCATGGATTCTTCTGAGGTTGAGACAGAGTACCATCCTTGCTTCCCTACTAGAGACGGCCACTTGGATGTCCTACAATCACTGGATTGGTGGCAGTGACTTCTGGATGGACCCTGTGAGCCATTCTATTCTATTCCTTAAAAAAAAAAAAAAATTATTTGTTTTATGTAAATACACTGTCACTGTCTTCAGAGACACCAGAAGAGGGCATCGGATCCCATTACAGATGGTTGTAAGCCACCATGTGGTTGCTGGGAATTGAACTCAGGATCTCTGGAAGAGCAGTCAGTGCTCTCCAGCCCAGCCATATGATTTTTTAAGTGATACATTTCTCAAAGTTTAGATGAGTGGATATGATCTGAAGCTCTATGGAGATGTGAGCGGGAAATATGTGTACAAGGCTGGAGATGGTCAGCTATTAAGAGCTCTTGCAGAGGACCCCAGTATGGTTCCTAGCACAAGGGAGTTCATAACAATTTATTAACTACAGTTCTAGGGGATCCAATGTCTTCTGGCCAAGGCAATTGTCTGCACACATATTGTGCATATAAAACTCTCTACAGCCGGGCGGTGGTGGCGCACGCCTTTAATCCCAGCACTCGGGAGGCGGAGGCAGACGAATTTCTGAGTTCGAGGCCAGCCTGGTCTACAAAGTGAGTTCCAGGATATCCAGGGCTATACAGAGAAACCCTGTCTCGAAAAACAAAAACAAAACAAACAAACAAAAACCTCTCTATGTACATACGTACATACATACATACATACATACGACATACATACACATAAATATAATGAGATTCTTATTTTGAAATGGTCTCACTGTAGGGGCTGGTGAGATGGCTCAGCAGGTAAGAGCACCCAACTGCTCTTCCAAAGGTGCAGAGTTCAAATCCCAGCAACCACATGGTGGCTTGAAACCATCCTTAATGAGATCTGACTCCCTCTTCTGGAGTGTCTGAAGACAGCTACAGTGTACTTACATATAATAATAAATAAATAGATCTGTTAAAAAAAAAAAAAAAAGAAATGGTCTCACTGTGTATCTCTGCCTGGGCTAGAACTTGCTACACAGGTCAAATTCAGAGATCCATCTGCTTCTGTCTCCTCACTGCTGGGATTGCAGGCATTTTCAATATATTTTTTGTTTTCCTATGTGATGGATGTTTTGTCTATGTATCAGATGAATGCTTAATATTTTACTTTTTGAGAATTTCATACATGTATACACTGTGTTTTGAGCATATCCACCGTCTCATCCCAGCTCCCCCAGAGACCCCAAGAAAGTCTCCCTCCTAACTTCATGTCTTCTTTTTAAAGTATGATTTCCATTTTATTTCTCCTGGAACATGGCTTCTCTTCTGTTCTTAAGCTCTTTACAAAGGCTTTAGTAGTGGTTGAGAGGCAGTGCCAGCAGTCTAAATGGCAGTGGGGATGATCCGATCTGACCCCCAGGAGATCAGTTCTTGTAATATTGTTATGGAAGGTACAGCTCCTGTTGCCCCACAGCTCCCCACAGAACTGGGGAAGCACACAACCACCACCAGGCAGTGTCCCTGATGGCAGTGGCCTCCACTGTTGCCGGTGATGGACTTCCTAATGACCTTGTCCTTGGGCATGGACTGGGTGTGTGCAGAATCAGCTGCAGGAGGTTGAGGCAACCTGTCTTGTTGTTGTTGTTATCTTGGAACCAGGACCTGAAAGCTTTTGAAACCCACTCAGTGTTAAGTAGTGCTGTCGGTACGCACACATGTATGGGGGCACACACGGAAGCATGGGCAATCTACAGTGGCCATACCCTAAAGAAAAATGATGTGAAACCTTGAGTGTGGGTCCAACCCAGCCATCAAGCTTGGTAGTAAGTGCCTTTACTACTTTGAGGCCATTTTGCTGCTTCAAACAACCTGCTTTATGGGGGGAAATGCTTTAGCTCTCTGAAGCCTATTCCAAAGTCATTCCTGAGTTCGGAGACAGCTCATCTTTTGAGCAATCTCATCTTTCCGCCGTCCTCTGGGGACAGCTCCACCCCTTTTTCTTCTTCTGCCTTGGGCTTCTCATCACTGACTGGATTCTCTCGGGTAGCACATGGGCTTTCTTAGGCTTCTCCTTCACATCTGGAGTTACATTTGGAGTTACACTGGCCTTAATGGACGGAGAGAAAGGTTTCTTATGCCATCTTCATCTTCCTCCATCAGTAATGCTTGTGGTTTGCCACGCTCTGGCCCACACTGCACTCCCTTGGGGGATACTGGGGGGAGGGTGTTGGGTTGTTGCTGACAGACTGGCCTGAAGAGTAGTAGATAAGGAGTCTCGAGGGGAGTGAGGATCTCCAAGCTCTGACTGACAGCAATCAGGCTGCTTCCATGGCTCTGACCACCTAGCAAGCAGGCTCCTCTTTATATGTACACATTTCACAGAACAGAGACAGACTAATGATTATCCAAGGGGTACCGATTATGTTTATTTTTTTTTCATAACATGTCTAGGGTTACATGTTCAGTTACAATTAGAAAATAAAACAGAACAGATTTTATTCTTATTATTAGCTCTAAAACTACAATTTAAGGAATCTAAAGAATGCCTCCGAGCTAGAGAAATTACCCAAGGAACTGAAGGGGTCTGCAACCCTATAGGTGGAACAACAATATGAACTAACCAGTACCCCCAGAGCTCGCATATGTAGCAGAAGATGGCCTAGTCAGCCATCATTGGGAAGAGAGGCCCCTTGGTCTTGGAAACTTTATATGCCCCATACAGGGGAATGCCAGGGCCAAGAAGTGGGAGTGAGTGGGCAGGGGAGCAGAGTGGGGGGGGGGTATAGGGGACATTCGGGATAGCATTTGAAATGTAAATGAAGAAAATATCAAATAAAATAATTAAAAAAAGAATGTCTCCCCCAAAGCACTCCACACAACAGAAAATATCTAAACCTGTCTTTTTATGAATACCAAATAATAATACCTAACTTCTTTTACTATATTGTTTTATCATCTAGGTTATAAAGTAGGAAACTTTTAGATTTATTTTAGTCAATTCATCTTATTTGATTTCTATTCTTCCAGGGGTGTACCCTACATGACCCCCTTATCTTTAAACTACATTTTCAGAGAGCTCTAAGCCTATAACAAAAAGAGGCCTTGAATCTGGCACCTATTTTCCTGGCCAGTGAGAGTTTGTCAAGTGTCTCTGTTTATCCTGCACCAATTGTATTAGCTCAGGGGCAGATATCTCAAGAAGGTCCCTAGAGTAACGGCTTCCTCTAGCTCCTTGCTTATCTGTGCGTAAAAGTCTGCAAGGCATAAGAAAAACTTCCAAACAGTGGCCAGAAAAAGTTAATGTTAGGATTTTCCTAAAAGCACGCAGATACAATGTTTCTCAGGAAAAGACCTAAAATGAATCATAATGCACAAAGTCCCCAAGAATGCAACATGCAAAGATGAAACCCAAAGGTTACAGACAGACAGGACAGCGATCTTAGCAATCCGCTCAGCTTTGCTGGAATGAGGCATGCAGCTGCGCTGGCTTTCCAACTCTTGCCGTTTCCAGTGGTTACTGCTGTGCAGCTTCTGTCCAGTGGATACGGCTGTGCTGCTTCTGCATTGGACTTGCTTTCAGAGTCATAACCAGAGCATCATTTGGTACTGTAAGGGACAGACAAGCTCCATCCACAGCTCCCTCCAGGGACCCAAAAATTTTATTGCCAGTTGTCCTTTGGGCAAGATCTGCCATCCAAATAGCACGCGTGCATACACACACACACACACACACACACACACACACACACACACACACACAAAATCTTTAAAAAAAAGTCAATTTTCAGAAACTAAAATTATAGACCAGATCTAAAGAAAACCCAGCAGATTTCAGAAATGGCCTGTCAATATGACAGCTAGGTTTGATTTTTCTGCATCAGGGAAAGAATAAGGTACCCAGACAGGATGCTGAAACTAAGCTGATACACTCTAACAGGTTCCATGGGCCCAGGGAGCACCCCCCCCCCCAACCCACAGTATTGAGGTCAATGTGTTTCTATCATGCACCACTCAGGCTCCGAGATGAGATGCAAGCCTCATTGTCTATCTTCCCCTTCATCCATCACCCAGCCAGCGTTGACCTGTTGGCACTACTCCAAAATACCCAAATCTGCCACCACCACCACTGACACCTAACTCCCATTAAAGGCGTGTGCCACCACTGCCCAGCAGTTGGTTCGCTCTTGTTAGCCTGTCCCTTCTCTTCCTCCCTTTCCTTCTTTTGGGGTGTGCGGGTGTGTGGATCTGGGTAGGAGTTAAGGCCGAGCTTCACATATGCTCTGCTGTGGAGCAATCCCCCCCCCCGCCCCCAACCTTCGCTTCCTGTCCTTACACCGTGCATCTACACCGCAACCAGGAAAACGGAGCCTTTTTTTGCCACTGTTAATCACTTTCTTTATGCCCAGTGACTCCAAAGTTTGCATTTGCCTTGGGAGGCTCCGTAAGATAGAGACTTTATTTCTGAGCTCCTTTGCCCAGTCATTTGATTTTATTCTGAGCCCCTGGGAACGGCAATTCTATTTCAGTCTCAGGCCCTTTGCACGTCTTGCTACCATCTCTCCCAGACCGTGGCATTGTTCAGATCACAGCTCAGATATCAAGACAGAGAATTCTTAAAGTGATTACTGGTTCTTGAAATGATCTCACTCTCTTTGTTAGCTTTGTATTGTCTGTACCTTGTAACTAGAAATAATCGTGTGTATGCGTGGCTGGGAATTGAACTCTGGGCTTCCAACGGATCAGTTTTCTTGACAACCAGGAAGTTCAGTTATGTGAAGAATGAATATTCATGGTACTAACATTTTAAAACTTTTCTTTGTGACATAGCATCCTTATTAATTGCTAAAATAGATTTTCATTTTCTTTCTTTCTTTTTTTTTTTTTTTTCGAGACAGGGTTTCTCTGTGTCGTTCTGGCTGTCCTGGAACTCACTTTGTAGACCAGGCTGGCCTCGAAACTCAGAAATCCGCCTGTCTCTGACTCCTGAGTGCTGGGATTAAAGGCGTGCGCCACCATGCCCGGCTTTGTTTTTTTAAAAGATTTATTTAAAAAACAAAAACAAAAAAACAAGAAGAAGAAAAAAAACAAAAAGAAAAGATTTATTTAATATTATATGTAAGTACACTGTAGCTGTCTTCAGATGCACCAGAAGAGGGTGTCAGATCTTGTTATGGATGGTTGTGAGCCACCATGTGGTTGCTGGGATTTGAACTCAGAACCTTTGGAAAAGCAGTCAGTGCTCTTAACCACTGAGCCATCTCACCAGCCCTTGACAGTGTTTTAACTCCCTGGCCTGTGTATGTTTTAACGCACAGCTTTTTATTAATGGGATAGACTCCAGCAAGGAGTCACTGGTGAAGGATGGCATTTGTCTTCCTCGCTCCCCCAACGCAAATTTCACAAGATAAAATGCATTACTTCTAGGTACAGGAAAAATCCAAGTGTTATGGTGTCAAAAGTAGTTCTACTGTAATGGACTTCAGAATCAGCTAATTCCAGCCCTTGTGTAAAATTACTAATGGTCAAGAAGGCATGCTTTTAGCTTGGGCTTCTCAGCTCTAGAATGAAACATTTTAACACTTGGCTTTCTTTTACTCAATGACTTAATTACATCAGTAGAGCTCATGGATGTTTTATACCGGAGACTGTATCGCCATGTGCTAGTTGGTGTGCTTAAACACATGAAGGGCAGGAGGGTTAAGGGTCTGCTTTGGCTTTTTTTTTCTCCTCTGGTCTGTTAAATCACGCAACCCTAGAAATGTTGGCACATTTAATTCTGCAGTACTAGATGGCCCCAGGAGCAGATCATCAAGTATTTATGATACTACACACTGGGCACTGACTTCAGGTGCCACTGTCTCTGCCTAGTAGGGTGAATTTCTCCCAGTGGGAGCTCAAATGTCCTGTATAATGCTGTCATGGTTGTGAACTGTCCAAGCACAGCAATCTTAGTGTATCTGGAGCTCTACAAGGTAGTTCAGGGACACTGACAAGTGGAACCCTAGAGTTTCATCAACTGGGCCTGTCCTTCTGCAGCTTTCCTGAGTCCTTCATCTACATATCCCAGTACTATAGCTCAGAATGGACACTGTGGGATGTTTTGATGCACACGAGCTTCAAGCTACTGGTGGCATAACCCTAGCTATGTAGCCAAGTATGACTTGGGATGTCTGATTTTCCTGTCTTCATCTGTTGAGTGCTGGGTTTAGAGGCATGAGCCACTGTGACTAGTTTTATGCAGTACTGGAGACTAAAATCCCAAGCTTCCTGTACACTAAGCAAGCACTCTACTGACAACTGAGCTAGATTCCCAGCCCCATACATGACAAACTTTAGACTGAACTAATGCTTCCAGGAAGTCACATACTTCACAAATTTTGTTTTTGTTTCTGGTGTATGTTTGTGAACACGTATGTGCAAAAACAGGTACACATGCAAGTTGCATTGCTAATGGGTATGTGTGTGGAGGCCAGAGGTTGACAGGGTGTCTTCCTTGATCAGTCATCTTACTTTGTGACAGTGTCCCTCACTGATTCTGTAGCTCACTGACTCAGCCAGTGCAGCTAGCCAGCAAGCCCCAAAGGTCCTCCTCCTCTGTCTCTGGCCCCAGAATTGTGGGCATTTTCCACCACACCCAGCTAGATTCAAACTCTCAGGTCCTCATGTTTACTGGGAAAGCACTTTTGTGACTGAGCCATCTCCTCAGCCCCATAAAACCTGTTATGATTTTTTGTGTGTGTGTGGTGCTGGGATGTACTGAGGACCTTTTGCCTACTAACCAAACTACCACTAAGCTACACCATCAGCCTAGTGTTCTGTTCTTTAGAAGGGGTTCTTGTTCAGGCAATCCTCCTGCCTCAGCATTCCCAGTAGCTGGGTCTTTTAGCACCATTTAAGGTATTTAGCTAAGCTTGGCACTGTCTGCAACCCTGGCACCAGAGAGGCTAGGCTACATACCCAGACTGTCTCAAAAACATATCCTGCACAGAATCCAGCACCGGGATTATGGAGCCATTTTATCAGTTCTCCACGCTAGGTCCCTTTTAAATGCTTATAGACAGCTACTAAAATGTTTTCCTTTGCCATCCACTTGGTCCCAAATTTCTAAAAGTTAGAAAAATGTAAGGTATAAGTAGGTCCAATTGCTGGACTCACTCTGAAGGATGCATAACAACAGAGAACTGACTGGGACAAGGCCTCATGCATAAACTGAAAGCCACTGCCACTTTCTCTGATGACGAGACACAGACTTACAGATATGCAGCAAAATGTTGGTGTCTCACTGTCAGAAAAACATCAACCCCCAGAAGAACTGGCCCAACACCAAGATCCTCTAAGTGTTCAACTAACCAGTTCAGCCACTGCTATCCAGATTAAACAGTACCAGTGACCCTGGAAACAAAAGGCTTCTGCTATTAGGATCTTTTATGTCTGGACACATTCCATGCTGGAGCTAAAGCAAATTTTTACCTTTGTGTGATTTTAGTGCAGTATAGCGCTGGGCACAAATGTCTGCTCAAATAAATACTACTGTGTGTTACTCCCTAAAGAGAAATGTCTGCTTGTAATTTAACTTCCTAGAGGTTCTTAGAACTTTTTCTTCTGAACACTGACCCTATACTTTTAGCTTTAAATTTTTGACAAGGTCTCCTGCATTCCAGTCTAGCTTCAAAGCTGCTATGACACAGGGTGACCTTGGAGTCCTGATTCTCCCGCCTCTTCCTCCCAAGTGCTAGGATTATGGATGCATCCCACCATGTCTGGCTTATGAACTGTGGGTGATAGGATCCAGAGGGTCATGCATGAAGACACCCTAGCAGTTGGGCGGCACCCAGAGCTATCATTTAAATATTTTCCTTATTTCTTGGAAACATCTTGAGTTGAAAAGTTGTAATATATATATAGTATTAACATTTTATCAAGTAGAGGGTATCTTTTTCCACAAAAGCCAAACAGAAAACGAAGTGTTACTAACATTTTCTATTTATTCATTAATAAAAAGTGCATAGTACAAGCCCTTAACCCCAATCCAAGTACTCAGTAAAAGATTAACACCAAAGGCTAGATGGCACGGGCTGATTTGTTTGGCATGATTTAAACATTGAGAAACAGCAAATTACATTTAGTACATCACATGACCCCTTTGCCTTTAACAAAATAATCATTGGACACGTAATGATACACAGGATTCTTCACTGAGAAATATAACACTGTCCCTATTTTGTATGGCAACGACAAAATTGAAACCATTTGTATTTTCCATCTTCAAGTTGCTGTTATGTGTTTTAAAGTGAGCTGATCAAACTGCAGTAAAAAAAAAAAATCACTGAGACAGACAAACTGTCATTTAGAATGACAGACTTCCACAAGTCCTTTAAAAGTCTAAGATATTAGTAATTCCATAAACACTATCACAGACACTAAGCAGAACCATGGGACAGTCCCCAATACTCATAGAGTACTCAACGGCGACTCTGGAGAACCTCTGTCCATTGTTAAAACATGAGTTCTTAGGCATGGGATAGTGTTTAGGTACATGATAAAATCTTTTGCTGGAAACACTCCCAACGTTAACTTGTCCCATGTGGGAAACAGAAAAGCAAAACTACTAGATTTTGTATGAGACAGTATGAAGGGGCTCTCAAATGCACTCTTTTGGTGGCGTGGACGGCCTAATGTCAAGACTGTAAGCTTTCATTTTATTTTACGAGAATTGTAGCTACAGAACAAGTGAATGTTTGCAAGCCAAATAATGGTGTACAAATATGCTAGCTTAAAGGGCCACATGTAGAAACTTAAGGAAGAGAATAACAAATTATTAGTTGGGTTAATAATAATATTCTATACAAGATATTATCCACTTTAGGAATATAAAAAAAAAAATTACCAAAGAAAACAAAAATAGCGCCGGGCAGTGGTGGTGCATGCCTTTAATCCCAGCACTTGGGAGGCAGAGGCAGGTGGATTTCTGAGTTCGAGGCCAACCTGGTCTACAGAGAGAAACCCTGTCTCGAAAAACCAAAAAAAAAAAAAAAAAAAAAAAAAAAAAAGCAAAGACTAAAGGTAAAAATCCAAGGCCAACCAAGTACTTCTCAAAGAAATCCAACTGTTACCAGGCACTGAAACGCCTGGATCAGGCTAGGTGGTGGTGGCACATGGCTTTAATCCCAGCCAGGGAGGCAGGAGCAAGTGGATCTCTGGGCTTGAGACCAGAGCTACGCAGAGAAACCTTGTCTCAAAAACACACGCAAAAAAGTCTTGATCGAACTTTCTGTACAGCTGTATTCATTTGTACTTCTGGTGAACATATAACAGCCATTTCTATGTCAGAAAGTAAAATCTTTATCAGGTTAAAAAAAGGGGGGGCCTGAGTTACTAACTTAATAAGGGGGTTACATAGGAAAAAAACCCTATGATATTTAGACATAAGTGTATGTGGTAGAAATGAATGCCCAGAATAAAAACCTACTTTTCAGGTCTCTAATACTAGATGTTCTGTATCCACATTTTTTCCATTGATTTATTCTTATTTTATTCTCATTGGTCTTTTGCCTGCATGTATGCCTCTGTGAGGGAGTCAGAAGCCCCGAAACTGGAGTTACAGACAGTTGTGAGCTGCCTTGTGGTGGCTGGGAAATGAGCCTGGGTCCTCTGGAAGAGCAGCCAGTGCTCTTAACTGCCGAGCCTTCTTTCTACCCTTCGCCATTTTTATTTTAATCCAAGGTGAAGTCTCAGCTATTTGTAAGGCAGACTGTGTGAGGCCATCAGCAGGTTAAAAAGCAGTGTTGGGACATATGTGCAGCTTTCAGAGGCTGAGGGCAGGAGAAGAAACGCTACAGCTTTAGATACACCCGAGGCCATTCCAGTTTTGCTCAGGTTAAGTCCCTCACCCCATTTTTTTCCTTTGTGAGCCAAAGTCTTCCCATGCCACACCAAACCTGATCTGAAATTCACTATGTGGCCTCATCTGGTCTCAAGACTGCTGCCATATCTGGCTTTTGTGTTAAACTGGCTACAGGCTACTAAGTGGGTAAGACTTCTGGGTGGCCACAAGAAAAGAGAAATTCTGTACCCTGTGTTGTTCATTTGTTCAGAATTTAACTTACCTGGTTAACTCACTCCTTAGAAACACAAGTGGCTAAGAGGTGGTTATATTATTGTTTAAATGCTGAGCACAAAGCCAAGGGAACCAAGAAGAGCTTAAGTAGCCAGGATTACCATACAGGACAAAGCGATGCCCTTAACAATGCTTATGGCCAGACCTTGATAACCACTGCTCGGGAGAAATAGCAGAAGGTCACACAATTGGGTCACAGGGCAGTTCGTGGTACAGTGTGGTAGAAGTTTATTTAGTTCACACAAACAGTCTCTCAGCTCTGTACAGTGACAGCCTAGACTGACCAAGGAGGGGTCAGCCTTTACCTTGATAACAAAATATGTCCTGACCCCGACGAATCCCCTGCAGTGATTCCTAGGAGGAAAGCGTCCAGGCATCCAGGCTGCCCAGACCTGTTTGATGCAGTCTGTAGTCACTGCTTTTGAACTTCTGACTGGTTAAACACATTGCAAAATCTCAGTTACCAATGCTCCTTCCAACTCCAATGCATCTGCATCCTACTGCTAAACAGAACTGAGCTGAGAGGTGACAAAAATATTCCCGTTTGTCATTTTCCTGCATTCCCTTGGAATAAACCAAGACCTCAGATTAAAGGCTCTTCTCCTCATAAGTCAGAAGGGCAACAAAAGACTCTTTTTTTTTAAATTAAAAGGTATGAAATTAAGTCATTAAAATGCCAGCCCCACATACAGATGATTGTATTTTAACAGGGAAGTTTTGAATGGAAGAGAAGCTTGCTGAAGAGGCACTCACTTGAAAAACAAATATCATGAGGCGAGGAAGGCTAGCATACGGTGGCTTTCAATGACACACAACGGATTCTTAACCAACCACTATATTAATCAATCATGTTTATTTAAAGTATTCTTAACATCAGAAAATTTTAATGGGAATTAAAAAAAAAAAATCAGTGAACAACCAGTTCGCTTTCCCTTTTCTAGCCATAAAGCCAGCTGGAAGTTGTGAGGAAAATGCTTACTGTCCCCAGGACTACAGAAAAGTGCCAGTAAAGTAACTACAGCGTGGCTCTGTCACTCACACCAGACAACCCCAAATAAATACCTTATGGAAAGAATTAAAATCTATCAAAACCACTTAAAAAACACTTAAATGAAGAAATCTCAATTTTCCTTCAGTTGGGCCAGAAACCACCACAGACGTTCCGGTCAGGGTTGCAGGGAGAACGAGTGGAATGTTTAAGCTTAGGCCAACCAGCAAAACCCTCAACTTTTCAATGGAATCATTTACTCGGGTATACTGTAAATAAGGACTGTGGCAACACAGGAAGCAAAAGGTAGTTGGCAAGTGAAATTTCTAGAAGCTCATGAAAACAATACCATCCAAACTGCAGATGGAAAAGGAGACAGTTAGTGCCTGGTCGTCTTCAGTCGCTCGGTCGTGCAGGGTGTTAAACCATCGCTGTTTCCCACACTAGGACGTTAGTCCACGGGAGGGGCTGGCGGATCCTGTCCCTGGCATTAAAAAAGAACAGGTTAAGAGACTTTAACACATCCCATGAGTATGGAAGGGGCATGGCACCTGTCCCCACCCACGCAGCACTAAATCTATCCTCGCTGTCTCGGTGGGTTTACATGGGGAACATAAGGTAAATACGGTGGCTCAGCAGGATTTGCCCCTTTCTTGCCTGTGGTATGGAAGGGAAGCTGCAGTAGTAATGGGATGATCCTGGCCACCTTGAGGGAGTGTCAATCTTTCCCATAATGTGATTGTCTGAGTGCAGTACACTCACAAGTAGAGACTTGTTTCTCACTGTGGAATGTCTACCAGGATGTGACTCCAGTGCTTGTGGCAACCATCTTCCCACTGAAAGGAAAGCCCACCTCACAGTGAAGCCTGTAGGAAGAGGCATGAGACTGGCTATGCATGCATGTATGTAGAGTGGGTCTCACGCATCTCAGAGGTTGTGCACACTGGTCAAGTGCTCTACCAACTGAGCTATAGATCTTCAGCCCAGAATCTGGGTTTACAATAGCACTGTTAACGTTTTTCTTTTCTGAGACACTGGGGATCTGCTGGGTAGCCTATATGCTGGGGTTACAGTTGTGTATAAGAAGTCTGCTTCATACTGTTAAACTTTCTCAGCACTGAACCTAACTGAATTTTTGGTGTGTAAAACCAATAAATCCACTTACTTGATCACCTTTACACTGGCTTTTTGCAATTTGCAATAGCAAGCACCTGAGCTAAGAGAAGATGCGGAACTACACGAGCTGAGGGAGGGGGGTCAAGAGTTTGAGGCTAGCTTGAGCTGCACAATGAGTTCAAGGCTAGCTGGGTCAGACAGTGAGACTTTATCTTAGGGGGGTGGGGTGGGGTGGAGCATTTAGGATTTCCAGGAAGGCTTGACTTGGCTGGCATGCTCTGTAAGGTGAGCAGCCTTTCTCTTGTTTGGGTTTTTTTCTCTTCTTGCTTAGGACACAGAGACTATTGTTCCTAGGACCAATAAGCTCTGTCACTTGTAATGGCTTCTAAGTCAGGTTAAGTTGGATTTCTTTCTCTAAACATTGGAGAAATTGCTCCCTGACACAATAATAACAAAGGTATACACAGAGAGTAAGGCATGGGGAAAGGCTAAGAAATACTTTATGTTTGCAAGTTTCTTATGCACATTCCCCTTTCCAAGAAAAGCCTAAAGTACACTAAAGCTTTCTCTCCTTTTCCTCTAAGACAGATGGAGTCTCACTGTGTAGAGGCTAGCCTTGAGATACAAATGAGACCCTGTGTATGCCTATAAAGCCATTCTTATCTAGCTCAGCAGAGCATGTATATATACTCTCCTAAAAGCTCCGCAGTGCAGGCCAAGTCTCACTGTTATGCCCGTTTCCCTCTCATATTAAGAATTACTTACAAAGTCTGACATTGACACTGTAAGGCCGCACACTGTGAAGGCTAAGTAACAGAATTAATAGAGTACTTTGGTGTTCCAACATGTGGTTTCATATATGAAGAAAAAAGTTTTTTTGAGACAGGGTTTTCCATAGGAAAGCAGCTAGGCTCTAACTTGCTATGTAGCAAAGGATGATCTTGAATTTGTGATGTCCTACCTCAACTTCCCCAATGCTGGGATTACAGCTGTGTGCACTATACCCTGTTTATGAGGTGTTGATCCCAAGGCAGGGCTTCACACACACTAGGCAAGCAGTCTACAAACTAAGCCCCATCCCTGTTGATGGACGCTGCTCGCAGGTGCAGCAACATCTCATTTAAAGCCTGAAAGGCTTTACTGTACATGTACTATACTGTACATGATCCTAGTCTAAAAACTTTTTTTCTTAAGTATTTTTATTTTGTGTACATGTTTTGCTTATATGTATGCCTGTGGGAGGGTGTTAAGATTCCCCAGAACTGGAGCTAGTGACAGTTGTGAGCTGCCATGTGGGTACTAGGAATTAAACCCAGGGCCTCTAGAAGAGCAGTCAGTGTACTTAACCACTGAACCATCTCTCCCGCCCAACTTTTTTTTTCTGGATGCTGTGTAATTTTATAGATACCCATCCCTTCCCTGAAGTAAGATCTCACTTTGGAGTAAAAGGTGGCCTAGAATTTGTGGCAATCCTCCTGTCGCACTCTCCCAAGTGCAGGGATTACAGATATGAACCTCATCTAGCTCTGTTTTTTGTTTTTTGGTTTTTTTTTTTTATGTTTATCTCCACAGAAGACAACTGGGGACTGAAAAATTTATTATGACTACACTGGAAGGACTCCGTCCAAGAATTGCATCTTCCTCTTGATAATTCCCGTATTTCAGTCAAAGCACACCCCACCACCGCCCACAAAGGGTCGGGAGTCACTCTTACACTGTGAGGACTGGAGGGCTTTCCAGGGAGGCTGGAGCCTCTCAGGTTAGGAGGCCTCAGGAGGAAGAGGAGCACGGCGATCACCATCCAGGCCATCAGAATCACAGTGATGCTGATGCCACTGTCACTGGAGGGTCCTGGCACTAAGGACAAACAGAAAGAGCATCTGTAGCCAAACTGCATCCTGACCGTAACACTGCGAGATATGCATCTGAAATGGGTGCAAGTCTGGTCCTCTGCAAGAGTAAGTAGTGTACACTCTTACAGAGGCGCTTGTCCAGCCCCGTGCAGTAAGTTAATCATTTGTGTTAACAGAATCCTGAGCACTTAGGAGCAGTTAGGGACACTTATCACTGTGACACACCATGGCCTACACACATCCAACAGTTTTGCACTGATTTGCAAGGACCATGGACTCAGGAAACCATAAATGCATAGATCTGCTGAACTAAAGAAGCCAGATCAAGAATAGCTAATGAAGGGCTGGAGACATGACTCAGGATTAAGAAGATTCTTGTTCAGTTCAATACCCACAACAGTGGCTTAAAACTAACCATCTGTAAGTCTATATTTCCAGGGGTCCAACACACTCTTCTGACTGCATAGACACCACAGATGTTCATGCAGGCAAAGCATAAGTAAATAAATCTACAAGAATTTTAAAGACTACCCAAAAGTAGGTATGGTGGCACATGCCTTTAATCCCAAGACCAGGACATAGAGGCAGGTGGATTTCTGAGTCTTAGGGCAGCCTCATCTACATAGATAGGTCAGTGAAGGCTAGATAGTAAGTCTATGTCCAAATAATAAAAAGCAAAACAGATGAAAAAATCTAAAAACAAACAAACAAACAAAAAAGCTCAATTTTCAGAAACTAAAATTATAGACCAGATTTAAAGAAAACCCAGCAGATTTCAGAAACTGCCTGTCAGCATTACAGCTAGTTTTGGTTTTTCTGCATCAGGGAAAGAATAAGCTACCCAGACAGGATGCTGAAACTAAGCTGACACACTCTAACAGGCTAGGATGCTGAAACTAAGCTGACACACTCTAACAGGCTCCACTGCCCAGGCTTACTCCTAACCTGTAGTACTGAGGCCACAGTTGTAGCAACTGAAATGCAGTGCCATAAAGGATTTAGCTGGTAGGAGAGGAGGCAGATGGGACTGTGGGTCCAGTGCTAACCTCAGGCACTTTGTGAGCAACGGCTAACTCAGTGAGGCAGGGCTCAGCAAACCACATGCTTTACCTGCACTGGCTCTTTCTCCTGTGCTTTGGATGCTGGGTGTTGAACCCAGGACCTTGCCAGTCTAGACAGCACATGTATATCACTTTGCCACACCCAAACCCCACAGCACACATCTCCTGTTCCCTTCATTACTCTCTATGCTGCGGGGATCTAACGTTTTTATTACATTTACTCTTTGGTTTCTGTGGAGTTACATGGGAGGGCACAGGGAACTTCAGGATCTGGTTCTTCCTTTTCACTGTGTGAGTGCCAGGGACTGAACTCCGGTAAGCGCCTTTGTCAGCTAAGCTATCGGACTTGAANTTTCCTCTTACACAGGGTTTCTTCATTACCCATCACCCTCAGGTCTCCGGGGCAGCCTAGGCTGCTGATTTTCCTTCCCCTAACTGCCAGACAAGTATGTGTTGTCATCTTCGCTGACCCACCCAGTGACTAAGCCCACAGAACTCCGAGGACGGCGGCCTGACCTTCGCTGGGGTGACTCGGACTCGCTTGTCTAGTCTTCCCTTTCTCCAACGTTATCTTTCCTAGTTACTTCATTCCTTCCTCTCCAGCCAGTGTTTCCCTTGCCTGGCTGCACATCAGGGAGACCTGTGACCTACAGCACAGATTCCGAGGCCCTGTGGCAGATCATCTGATTCAGAGCAGCAGAGGGCTGTGGGCTAGAGGGCTGTGGGCTAGTATTATATTTTAAGCCTTCCAAATGAGAATGATGTAACATCAATTCAGTACTTCTCTGGCAGGGTGTTCTGGAAGGAGCCTTCCACACCCTCCTATCTTCCACTTTGCCCAGCACGACAACCAGTCTCCCATTTACTCTCTGCCTCCCTCACCTATAACAACCCCACTGCTTCTGCTACTGTCCTGCCGCCTCTTCAAATTATCATAGCATTTCTCAGTTGAAGAAACGGCTTGCCTAAGCCACTAACTTTCTAAGAGCAGGGACCATCTCATGTCTATCTGACCTTGGTTTCTTTATCTGTGAAAGTTAAACATCCTATCACCTCATAGAGGAGCAGCAGGTAAGGGACGGGCAGGACAAGGAAAGCAAAATGACATACTACCCAGAATGGCATGTGGCACACAGGGAAGTGGGGGGAGAAGGCAGGCACCAAAATCCCTCCACTTCAGAGTCTAAATAGACATGATTTTCCTGACCTTCAAGGCTTGATGCAAGATATTCATATTCTCTCTCCCTCTCTCCATCCCCCTTCTCCCTCTCCCTCCCTCCCCCTCCCCCTCTCTGAGTGCTGGTGATCTAACCCATCCATGGTTTCCAGCAAGTTGGGCAAGCCCTCTACCCCCACACCCATATTTATCTGTGGAATGTAGAAGGGAAGCATACCATGGCACCCTCTGGGGAGATAAGAAGATAATTTGTGGGGGTCGGCTATCAGTTTTAAGGCTTATTTACTCTACTGTCAGTCATCCAGTTGGCCACATGAGGGCTACTGGAGGTGGGTCTGCTGCACATGAGTCCTGAGGACCACGGGTGCACATGAAGTTTGCTGGAAATGAGTCTGAGCTGTGAAAAGTCTTAAATATCCTGTAAAGAGAGAAATGCCTGCGGAGGTCACGGAGAGGTGTGTGACAGTAATACTTAAAAAAATTTAAAGGTGTGTGTGTGTGTGTGTGTGTTTAAGCACACATGTCACAGCACACACGTTGAGGTGTGTGGTGGGGGGAGTCCCAGGAACCTGAACTCAGGTCATCAAACTTGCAGCTTTATCTCTGGGCCACCCTGCTGGGCCTCGCTTGCATTGAGATATCCTGCATCCCCGCTATGCAGCCAGGGCTGGCTTGAACTCTGTCTCTAGAAGGCTGAGACAGCAGGCCTGGGCTGCTTACTCCTGGTTTGCTGAATTTTAGAAAATAATTATGGTGCCATTCTAGGAAGTAAATTTGGTATATGAGACCCAAAGAAGCCAGAGGGAAAACAGCAGGCGAAGAGGACACAATTAGTGCAGCAGCAGCAGCAGTATCAGCAGCAGCAGCAGCTGCTGCCGCCGCCGCAGCCATTAAGCACGCAGATTTGAGGGGGTCAGGCACAGTGGACCAAGCAGGACAAGGCCAGCCTGAGCTAGGTAGTGAGTTTGAGGCCAGCCTAGGTGCACAGTGAGACCACTAGGCACACAGTGAGACCACAGAGACAGGCTAAAGTGCAGTTCAGGGGTGGAGCACTGGTCTAGTGTGTATTGAGGACTTGAGTTTGCTCTGCAGCACCAAAAGAAAGAAATGACAGTCTTTAAAATATTCTACAAAGCCCTAAATCGTTCTTCATGTTCAGACAACCCTCTGAACTGTCTTTAAAAGTGGTTCTGTGAAAAACCTAGTCATGTTCTTCAGATGGCTGCCTCCAGTAGTGAGAAAACCATGTCCACTGGTAACTACAAATCGCAGGGGCTAGAGAAAGGGGCTAAAGCGGCAGGGTTTAGATCTAGACCGCGGAAAACTGCCGGCAGAAATAGGGAGGGAGGGAGGGAGGGAGGAAGGGAGGGAGGGAGATCGCTGCCTTGATGCTGGGAATCTAGAAGAGAGAAGGGTCTGCCTCCAAGTGTCCCTGCCTTCACCGAGCTTAGAACCAAGACTGACATAAGAGATGCAAGTAAACAGTCTCTAGATACATAGTGGCTAGACACAGAGGGAGGTACCACTGAGAAGGTAAAAGTGCCCACCAATGTAGACAGAGGGAAGCCAGCAGGACAAGGCTTTGCAGCTAAAGGCACCGCCTCCGAGCCTGAAGATCTGAGTTCGGCTCCTACCTCCCAATACAACCAAACTGTTTTTTTATATAGCAAATGCAGACTGCGAGGCAGCCGGGGGCAATCTGACTCGGGAGCCAATGGGATGTGTTTACTGCTGGCTACTGCAACTGGAGTGAGGTTCAGAAGCCAGGCGAGACTTGGAGACCAGAGAGACTTAGTCGCAGATGTAGCCAGTCACAGCAGAGCATAGGACTCACGGTTCAGAACAAGGACCTTCAAGTGTGCTTCAAACAGAAAGCCCCTGAAAAGTTTTAGGTGAAAGAAGCCAAAAGCAAACTCTTACTTGTTCAAGCCAATTGTGTTATGAAACACAGAGCAGCAGGGAGCTAAACTGGGAAGGAGTTAAGAACATGTAAGGCTGGGCATGGTGGCACTCGCCTTCTATCCCACCACTTGGAAGGCTAAGGCAGGCAAATTACTGTGAATCTAAGGTCAGCCTGTTGTACACAGTGAATTCTAGACCAGCCAAGGGTACAAATAGGTAAGGCCTGTCTCAAACAAGCAAACAGACAAACAGACAAACAGACAGACAAACAGACCCTACTATAATAGCCCAGGTATGAGGTGGTAAGCAGGGAGGAGGCAGAGAGGGGTGCTATCAAGTACAGTGCTGGTTTCATCCTCAAGGTAGATATAATGGACAGACCTGAGAGCCAAGGGTCACTTTCAGAACAGACAGAGGAGGAAAAGCAACCATGACAGAGCTACTAGGAGCTCAATGTTGAAGACGATGGTATTGAGATTGCCTATAAACCACCACAGTGGACATGTTCACAAGACAGTCACCAGCACACACATCATGAGTCATGAGACTTGAAAACATCATCAAGGGAGTGTAGGGAAGGAACAGCTCCAGCGAATGAGCTCATGAGGCCAGGGGGATAAAGAAAACAGTGGTTGAAGACAGAGTAATTGGAAAATGAGAACCGAGGGGAAATAATGGCTAGAGAGTTGGAAAACTGCAAGACTGAACAGTTACAGGTTCTGAGCAGATAAGCAAAGGCTTTGTCTAACAACAGGAAAAGATAGGAGATTATGTCAAGGGTTGTGCTGGGTAGGGAGCGCCAGCAATCAGGGTTTGTCAGGCAAACAATCAAATCCATGTGAAGAAGGAGGGCATGGGGCACACTTGTAACCCCAGTGCTGGGGAAAGGGAGACGGGGATCTACTCCCCGGGCTCACTAGCTGACCAAGCAGCCAAGCCTATTCGGTGAATACCAGGTCCCACTGAGAGACCCTGTCTAAAAAAAAAAAAAAAAAAAGGTGGAAGGCTTACGAAAAAGGACATCTGAGGTGAACACCTGGCATCCATATTCATGTGTGTATACATGGCATGTGCACCAGCACAAAGGCACTCCTGCACACACAAACACATATCACAACGTAATAAATACAGCTGCATATACTGATGCACAACTTAATACTATCACCCAAGAGGCAGGAGCAGAGGGCAGATATCTATGAGTTAAAGGCCATCCTGGTTTATGTTTATGTAATAGACTCCAGGCTAGCCAAGGCTACAAAGACACTGTCTCAAGATAAATAAGTAAGTGAACCATTAAATAGCCAGGCATGGTGGCACACCCCTCTAATCCCAGCACTTAGGAGGCAGAGGCAGGCAGATTTCTGAGTTTGAGGACAGCCTGGTCTACAGAGTGAGTTCCAGGACAGCCAGGGATACACAAAGAACCCCCCCCCACTCTCTCTCAGTCTTTTTTTTTTCCAAGACAGGGTTTCTCTGTGTGGAGAGAGAAAGAGAGAGAGAGAGAGAGAGAGAGAGAGAGAGAGAGAGAGAGAATGTCAAAAGTTAAGTTTCAATAAAAACAAATAATATAAAGTGGCAGAGAAGAGAAAAACTACTGGTCTCTTTAGCAACCATGCAAGTGAATCAAAACTTAGAACTTAAAAATCCAAACTATATTCACTGACTGATGCCAAAGCTCAAATACAGTCTACAGAGAAGAACATAAATATTTCTCTACCATGAATCCTTTTGGCTTATGTTTAGATTGTTTTATATCTCTCCAGAAGTTGGTTCTATGAATAACTGAGGAAATGATTTTTTTTGGAGACAAGATCTCATGTATGCCTGGCTGGCCTCTAACTTACTGAATAGCAGAGACTGACCCTGCACTTCTGACCCTTTCAGCCTTTGCCTCCTCCGTGCTGGAATTATAGTATGTGTAGGTTTGTATATATACACATACATATATACATATGCATATTGGTGTATTTAGTGCTGGAGGTCAAATCTAGGCTTTCATATATGCTAAGATAGCAGAATTGAGAGGACCTGCCTAAACACACATACACACACACAAGCACATACACACAGAGAGAGAAAGGGGGCGAGAGAAGGAGAGAGCACACGACACTTGTGTCTGATGCTAAATATAGACAATGACCTATTAATAAATGTAATCTGGGTCTGGAAATGTAGGGCAGATGTGGGATACTTGCCCAGTCTGAGAAAGACCCAAGGTTAGAAAACCAGCATCACTGGATGAGTGAAAACAACATAATCCAGCAACCAAAGCTCCCGATGTGTGCTGGAGACCTCAGAACACCCCAAGCATGCTTTTCAATTAAAAACAAAACAAAACAAAAAAACAACTTTTTTGAGCTGGAAGCAATTAGAAATAGCAAACTAAAGGCAAACTCCCATGAACAGGCTTTTCTGTCTAATGATGAAATATAAATTCTTTACTGAAGACAGATCTACAGTAGAAAACTGTAAATTCCCTTCACAAATTCCCTCTCATGCATTCCTTCCCACACTCTCCACCCTTGGAAGCCTAGAACCCCTTTAAGTCCTATTGGTCTTCCACTAACTTATTTTTTTAGCTGAAGACGTTATAAAGGAAGAGTTGTGTTGTTTTTTTAACACGGGGTCTTGACATGTAGCACAAGATAGCCTAGAGTTCACCATTCTCCTGCCTCAGCCTTCCGTCCACGTGGGATTTCAGGCATGTACTACCACCATGGCAGCAAGAGTCGTGTTAGTGAGTCTTCCTTGAGGAGCCCATCATCACACTTGAGGCACTTTTGAGTCTATCAAGCACTAAGTATACACTGGAAAGCCACTTACCTTAAAATAAACTAATCAGGCATGATGATAAATGATTAACATCCTAGCACCTCGGGAGGTGGAGGTCATACAATCAGAGGTTCAAGGCCAGCCTGGGCTATGTGAAATGGTTTTGCCCGAGTCGTGACCCAGGCCCACCCTCCTGCTGCTCCCTGCTACTTACACTCCCGAAGGCATTCTGTGTCGGTGCAGTAGGACTGGGACTGCCGGAGCTGCAGTAACAGAAAGGAGAGTTAACTACTGAGCCACCAACATGGCGGGGGCAACCAGACTGCGGTGGAGATTGGGGGACACGGGGTGGGTAGGTACTGGGGTGGATCGACAGAATACAGTGCTGGAGCTAGCTCAGCATGCACGCAGCCCTGCATGTAATTCCTAGCACCACATAATAAACAAGCAAATTTTTTTTTAAGTTTAGACACACTTATTTTATGTGAGTATTTTACCTGCAAGTTTGTCTGTGCACCACATACATGCCTGGTGCTCAACAGAGGTTAGAACTGGGCATCTGAGTGACAGGGGTTGTAAGCTACTATGTGTGTGTTAGGAATTGAACCAGGTCCAGTCCTTTGGTAGAGCAGCCAGTGTGCTTAACCTGCTGAGCCATCTCTCTAGGCCCTTTATTTTGTGATTGGTTCTCATGTAGGCCATGCTAGCCTCAAACTCACTACGTAGGAGATGACCACAAACTCCAATCCTCCTTGATCCACCTCCCCAAGGCTGGGGTGAAGAGCAGGAACTTTTCAGTCTGACCTCTTGAATGACACCCTCTTACATACTCAGTAACCCACCCCTGCAACTGCACAGCAACCTGCACAACAACTGCTGAGCTGGCTAGGCCCGGGTGCCACACAATGACAGGCAGCGCCTTTAGTCAGGTTAGGCAACACTCTCATGTTTCAAGGCTTGGGCAGACAGGTTATGTGACCCCTCCGAGCTCCAGTTCTTCTCATGGGGACAGGAAATTACCTGCTTACCAAGGGACCATCAGGGATTAGCACAGACAACACAAGTGGAACGCAGTGACAACCCAGTAACACTGTAGTCACCATGTTCTACACAGTACGTCTCATCTGATGGCTGCGGTAACCAACAGACTGTTCTGTAAGCTACCCTCTGGGTGATCGGTCTGCTGAGTCAGAACAGAAGTAAAAAGATCTTAACTAAGATTATGCACTCTCTCTCTCTCCTCCTCCTTCTTCTTCTTCTTCTTCTTCTTCTTCTCTCTCTCTCTCTCTCTCTCTCTCTCTCTCTCTCTCTCTCTCTCTCTCTCTCTCTCCCCATATATATATGTTTTGTGTTTTAGAGACAGGATTTCTCTGTGTAGTCCTGGCTGTCCTAGAACTAGCTTTGTAGACAAAGCTGGCATTGAACTCACAGAGATTCACCTGCCTCTGCCTCCCAATTGTTGGGATTAAAAGCATGCACCACCACCCAGCCATGATGTATATATCCTAATCCTTAAGAATCCAAAAGGAAAAAAAAAAAAAAAGAATCCAAAAGAACTAACTGCTTTTCCAGAGGTCCTGAGTTCAATTCTCAGAATCCACATGGTGGTTCAGTCATTTCTAATGGGATCTGATGCCCTTTCCTGGTTGTGTCCGAAAACAGCTTCAGTGTACT
>NC_034602.1:56460029-56465355 GCF_900095145.1 Mus pahari
GCCTTACAGCTGGATCTCATGGAGGCATTTCCCCAACTGAAGCTCCTTTCTCTGTGATAACTCCAACCTGTGTCAAGTTGACACAAAACTAGCCAGTACACCTTGTTTTAGAAAACATTTCACAAGCCAGGTAGGGTGGCTCACACCTTTAGGCCCAGCACTGGAGCCAAGCCTGTTCTACACAGCAAGTTCTAGGCCTGCCAGGGCCACATAGTAAAACCCCATCTCAAAAAACAGACAAGCCAGGCATGGTGGCGCACACCTTTAATCCCAGCCTGGTCTTCAAAGTGAGTTCCAGGACAGCCAGAGCTATACAGAGAAACCCTGTCTCAAAACACACACACAAACACACACACACACACACACACACACACACACACACACAAACAAAACAAAAAAACAAAAAAGCAAAAACCACAGACAGACATCCAGAAAGGATTTAATAAATGAAGCCTAAAGGATTACACTGGGAAAGAGAAAGGACACAGTCCATTGTGAGGATTGGTACGGTGTGTGAGGGTGCATGTATTCGCTTGCCCATGCCTGCACAACTGAGACCTGAGGATAACATGAGGTGTCTCTACTGTTCTCCAATTCAGTTTTATTTTTAAAGATTTTATTTTTATATATGTGAGTACACTGTCGCTGTCTTCAGACACACCAGAAGAGGGCATCAGATCCCATTACAGATGGTTGTAAGTCACCATGTGGTTGCTGAGAATTGAACTCAGGACCTTTGGAAGAGCAGTCAGCGCTCTTAACCACTGAGCCATCTCTCCAGCCCCAACCCGGAACTTTTTGACCAGGTTAGTCCACAGTGATGCTTCAGGGCCCATTACTTTTTGTCCCCATGGCACAGCTTGGGGAGAGAGTGACTGACACGGTCCAGCATGCGTGTTTTTGTATGTGTACCTAGGATCTGAACCCAGGTCCTTGTGCTTATGTAACTCAGTGAGCCATCTTTCCTCACCCACCATTTTAAAAAAAATGTTTCTAAACCTCCCCCAAATTTTTAAACATACCCAAAACAAATAGATACATATATGTAACATATAGAAACATAAGTGCAACTGAATTACAAGTATTCAACGCTCACACATCTAGGCCATATGGGAGGGAGGAAAGGAGAGCACCCCCATCTGGGCATTGTTTGTATTGCAGTTACAAACAGCTCTGAAATGCTAGGTTTATAATAGACAGTTGCTTGCTTTACATCCAACAACCCAGCACTGTAGGTTGATAATAAAATGAATGAACAAGTTTACATTCTTTATATTAAAACTTAGATATGCAATTAAAATATAGCAATGCGATTAATGTTTATGTCCATAAAAAGGGGGCCACCCAAGGTTTCTATATTTGTAATTTTTAAAATTATGCTAAGAATAAATTTCATCAATTTAGAAATCAAAGGTGACAAAGCTTCATTATAATTGTTGAGACTTGTGATGGAGAGATGGCTCAGTGGTTAAGCATATTTCCTCCTCCTCCACAGAACCAGAGTTGGAGCGCCACACCCATGTCAGACAACTCACAACCATCCAACTCCAGCTTCAGAGGACCCAACACCTGCTTCTGGAAACTGTGAGAACTGAGCTCACACGTGCAAACACAGACTCACATGTATATACATAAATAAAATAAAATCTTCCTGTTCTTGTGGGGTTTTTGTTTTGTCACTGGACAGGGTCATTCTTCATAGCCCTGTCTGTACTGAAGCTCAGCGACCCACCTGCCTCTGCCTCCTGAGTGGTGGCATTAAAGGTGTGCACCACCACTACCACCACCACCTGCCCCCAGGAGAGTAAGTGGTCTTAACCAAGCCATTTCTTCAGCCCACTTCTGAAGTCATCCAAAAAATATCTGCCTTTGCCATTTCCCTTAAGTGTTTCCCTAATTAAAAAACAAATAATTTAATTTTATGTGTATGAGTTCTGCTACATGCATGTATGTGCACCATGTGTGTGCCTGCTCTTGAAGGGCAGAAGAGGATGTCAAACCAAGTTACAGGTGGATATGCTGAGAATGGAGCTCTCGCTCTGTATAAGAGCAGCCAGTGCTCTCGACCACTGAGTCACCTCTCCAGCCCCTACAGTTTCCCCTAATTTCTACTCCAGTGGTTTTCAATACATTTTAGGCTTTTCAGTAACCCCAGCAAGTTGTAGTTTGAGGCCAGCCTGGTCTACAGAGTGAGCTTCAGAACACTCAGAGCTACACAGAGAAGTCTCAAAAACTCTAGAACTAATCAACCAACCAAAACCTCTAAAACAAAATCAATCAATCAATCAATAGACAAATATATTTGTTTTTTGTTTTGGTTGGTGAGATAAATGCCTAGTTTTGACCTTCTACATATGGAGATCAGTTTTCCATAAGAAGTTATACAAGGGTTCTTAATTTTTTTTTTTTTTTTTTTTTTTTTTTGGTTTTTTGAGACAGGGTTTCTCTGTATAGCCCTGGTTGTCCTGGAACTCACTTTGTAGACCAGGCTGGCCTCGAACTCAGAAANTTTGTAGACCAGGCTGGCCTCGAACTCAGAAATCCGCCTGCCTCTGCCTCCCAAGTGCTGGGATTAAAGGCGTGCGCCACCACGCTCGGCTTAATTTTTTTTAAAACGTGTGTGTGTGTGTGTGTGTGTGTGTGTGTGTGTGCCTGCTTGTCTGTCTGTGGAGCTTGTACATGTGGTGCCCATGGAGGCTGCCTGAGAACTGCGTGGGTGGCTCTGTGGTGCTGGGGCAGCTTCTCTCAGAGCACCGTGCTCTGTTCTCACTGCCGAGCCATCTCCTTGGCTCCCTTAATCTACCCGTGTTAGATTGATCACCTCTGCTATTAACCGTTAACAGAAAATTATGCCTTCAAGTTGTGCTTCCTGGTCGGTGTGTCTGCATGTGCTGCTCTGGCTACAATGGCTCTCTGGAATGCTTTGAAACTGGTGTTACGCCTGCAACTACTGTTCTTTTGTGCTTCCACACAGAGCTTTACAATTTTTTCTAGTTTTACAAAGTTACTGAAGTTACCCACTATTACACTGTGGCTTGAGACTCCCTTTTTTCTACCAGTGTTTGCTTCATAAAACTAGGTGTTCCAACTCAGTGCATACAAATTCATCATTTTTGACAAACTATCCTATTATCAATACATAATAACCTCTTTTGTGTAACATATTTTGTCTTTAAATCTGTTTACACTTAATCTACTCCTGCTTTCTTTTGGATCCCATTTGCTTGATATGTCATCATTCGTTACTCTTCTGCTCTGTGTCCTCACAGGTGACTTTTTTACAGGCAGCATTCTGTTGAGCATTATCTTCAATCCTGTGGTCTACAGTGAGTTTTTTGGTTTTTTTTTTAAATACATGTATGTGTGTCTGTGAGTGGGTGTGTGCATGTGAATGCAGGTGCCTGTAGAGACCAGAAAAGGATGTTGGAACCACTGTAGCTAGAGTTACAGGTGGTATGATTGCCCCACAACCTGAGAAGTGAACCTGGGTCCTCTGAAAGAAAAATAAAAACACAATTACTGAGCCCTGTCTCCAGCCCATGTGTATGTTTTATTTATAGAATTATGACTGTAGTCCCTAAGCTGCAAATTTCAAAATCCATCTAAACGGCAGCAGGCCCCTCCTTCCTGTCCCAACCTAGAATGCCCCCACAGCAGCTGTCAAAAATGGCGCTTCTGATAGCACCGTGAAACATCTCAGTCTGCAGCCATCACAGCTGCCCCACAGAGCTGTCCACGGTGGCTCATCTTTGTCCCTGCCTCAGCCTACAGCTCTCATAAAATACCACTGAAGGAGCTGTCCCTCAGGAGCTGTCCACAGTGGCAGCACCTCCTCTCCAGCCTCCTTAAGCAGCTCCACAGAGATGGCGCCTCAGCCAAAGCCACCTACAGGCCAGGAAGGCCTTCCCATCCTAAAGTTAATGTTACCTATTGTACATGAGGCCCTGGGTATGATCCCTAAATACTTTTTAAAAAGTACTTTATTATTAATAGTGCTCAAAGCCTGGCGGTGGTGGTGCACGCCTTTAATCCCAGCACTTGGGAAGCAGAGGCAGGCAAATTTCTGAGTTCGAGGCCAGCCTGGTCTACAGAGTGAGTTCCAGGACAGCCAGGGCTATACAGAGAAACCCTGTCTCGAAACAAACAAACAAACAAACAAACAGACAAAAAACAAAAACAAACAAACAAAAAAAGTACTGGCAGGTGTTTTATTGTTGTCTTAATTGACACCAGAGTCTCCATTATCAAGTACTTTTTAGTGACTATCTGGAGAAAATCCTCTATTAACCTTGGTGCTGGCTAGTTTTTGTCTATTACCCACAAGTTATGGTCATCTGGAAAGAGGGAACCCCAACAGAGAACCTGTCTTTATGACATCAGCCTGTAGTAAGTCTGTGGGACATTTTTGTGATTAATGACTGATGTGGGGGGACCCAGGCCACCATGGCAGTGCTGCCCCTGGGCTGGGTCCTGGGTTGTTAGGAGAGTGGGCTAAAAAGCAAGACGTGGGGTACAAGGGTGGTCTCTCCTTCAGTTCCTGCCTTGACTTCATGAGGGGAAACTGAAATAATCCCTTCCCTCCGCTAACTGCCTTTGGTCATGACCACCAATGCAGCAGAAGCATAACTAAGAGAGACACTGATCCCACAGAGCCGGAAGAATCCAGATCAGCTGGGAACCGGACTCATCTATTCATCTCACCAAATTGATGAGTCTTCTCATAGCATGTTCGTGAGAGCAAATACATTCACAGGGATCAAATCCTCCTTCAGCCATGGTCACCAGCTCGATTTTACTCAACTATTTAAACCTAGGAATAAAGAAAAAGACAGTTAAGAATGCTGTTGAGTTTCTCTTCAGTTACAGAAAATTCATACAATCCATAAGCTTTAAGTAGTATCTACTAGTGGCATATACCTTATTAATATGTAAGAATTACAATTTATCATGTGATTTATGAATCTTTACAAGCTACTGGCTCCTTCTGCCACCAGCCCAAATTTCTGTAAAGTAAGTGTCTTTTGGATGCTCTAACTGGCTCTGCCTATTCTACTTAATTACTTTATTCATAAACTTCATTTGCTACTGCAATAAAATTTCAAATTTTAAAGCAACCATTATGCTATCAAGAAAGAAGATTGGCTGAGCACAATGGCATGTGTGCAATCACAGAAACTAGGAGGCTTCAGAAATTTGAACTACTGAGCAGGTCTGAAGGTAGCCTAGCTTGCAGACTGGAAAGAAAGAAAGAAAGAAAGAAAGAAAGAAAGAAAGAAAGAAAGAAAGAGAGAGAGAGAGAGAGAGAGAGAGAGAGAGAGAGAGAGAG
>NC_034602.1:56465575-56468398 GCF_900095145.1 Mus pahari
AGGGAGGGAGGGAGGGAGGGAGGGAGGGAGGGAGGAAGGAAGGAAGGAAGGAAGGAAGGAAGGAAGGAAGGAGGGCGTAGGGGGTAAAGAGAGAGCGCTCAGTAGTTAGGAGCACTTGCTGCTCTTCCAGAGGACCTGAGTGTAATCCCGAGCACCCACACCGGGCAGCTCACTACTGCCTGTAATGTAACTCCAACTCCAGGGGATCCAACACCCTCTTCCGGCCTCTTCAGCCCACTGCATGGATGCACATAAACCCATGCAGATGTTTATGGAATTAAATTAATGACAACATGGGTAGGAGAGATGGCTGAGCATTTAAGAGCACTTGCTCTTGCAGAGGATCAGGGTTTGATTCTCAGCATCCATAGAGTGGCTCAAAACCAGCTGTAAACCCAGTTCCTGGGGAGCTAATGCCCTCTTCTGCCCAGGCATGCACATGGTATACATACATGTATATATACATATGTGTGGGGCATTGGGCTATGCACAGACAGGCTGGTCTCCAGTCGAGCTGAGGTCTGAACCCCGAAGGGTGATAATTCACCTAAATGACATGGTAGGCGTTCCCACATGCTCCTAGAATCTGGCTCCTGCCTAAGTTACCTTCTTAGGTGTGTGGGTCTTCCCCTTCCCCCTCTTCCCCAGGGCCCCCCTTTTTAGTTCCCGACACATATGTGGAGATATGTATATATATACACACACACACACATATATATATGTATATATATACATATACACACATACATACATACAGGCAAAACATTCATATACATAAAGAAACCTATTTTTTTTAAATTAATGGCAACAGACAGAGATACAGTGTTACATTTTGAAAAACAAAAAGAAACAAGATTCTGGATGGAGTACTAGAAACCAGATTTATCCTTCTGTCTAAAACAATTTTTAGAAACTGGATAAAAATGCATTAAAACAGGCCAGAGAAATGACTCAGCCGTCAAGAGCATAAACTGCTCTTGCACAAGGAGTTTGAGTCCAAGGACCCACACTGGGCAGCTCAGTCTGTCAGTCCAGTTCCGTGAGCACCTGCACTCAAGTGCTCATATTCTCATTCATTCTCTCTCTCTCTCTCTCTCTCTCTCTCTCTCTCTCTCTCTCTCTCTCTCTCTCTCTCTCTCTCTCTCTCTCTCTCTCTCTCTCTCTCTCTCTCTCTCTCTCTCTCTCTCTAGCATACGCACACACGCACGCATGCACACTTAAAATAAACCTTATTGAATACATCAGTATGTTTCAAGCTGGGGTACATTAGGCAATTCTTTAAAAGATCACTTATTTATCTATTTATTTAATGTATACAGAGTTTTGTCTGCTTATGTATCTTTATACCAAAAGAGAGCATTGGATCCTATAAGACTACAGTTATAAATGGTTGTGAGCTACCATGTAGGTGCTGGGAATTGAACCCAGGACCTCTGAGCCATCTTTCTAGACCCCATCAGGCAATTTTTAAAAACTTCCGAGTGATAGGAAGTCAAGTGAATATTGAGACTGACTCATTTTTATGCCTAGAGGAGTCTTTAATTCAAAACCCAAGTAGGGAGGAAGGTTGATTTCAAATAAAATTGTGAACAGGAGGAGAAGGGACAACAGGAGTCAGGCTGAAGAGGGTCTTTGGGTTACAGTGAGCATCAGGTCTTTATCCAAAGAGCAATGTGAAGCCCACCACGGTAGATTTGCCCTAGCTTATTTTGAATGAAAAAGAAAAATCACCTCTTCTGTGCCTTAGAAAGCTGAGAGGAAAGAAACCAGAACACATCAAGGATGTCTGGCCATGCCTAGCAATGAAGGCCTGCAGCCCCGGCTGCCTGGGATGTGAAGCTGGAGGAACGCAGTTTAAGGTCTGCTTGAGACAGGACACAGAGAAACGTCTAAGGTCAGTCTAAGCAACTTAGCAAGACCCAGTGTTAAAAATTCAACAGGGGTCTTTAGTCAATGGTAGAGCATGTATCTGCATAGCATGTGGTAAGGTTTACACTTAATCCCCAGTATACAAAGGAGGGACGAGGGAAGGAACAGGGAGGAGAGAGAATAGCTCTTTGAATAGATCATTGCTAATGATGCATATGAAGATGATGAATTATTCCATAAACAGAAGAGCTGGCTTCCTACCCACATCCCTCATAGCAAAATAAATTCTGGACACACAAGTGATTGAAAGTTCAAAGGACCACAAATGACACGTGTAAAGCTACGTGACTGGGAACGTGTCGAAGGACAGACAAGCAAACAAAATCATGGACAATTTTGACAGCCAATAACTCATGAGCCAAAAATGCAGTGTAAAATGAAAAGACAGCTTTTGAAAGAGCATGTTCTGTAGCCCAGGCTGGTCTGGAACTTGATATACAGGTCACAACTGTGAACTCTGCTCTCACCTCCCAAGTAAGATTCCTGGGATTATGGGTGTGTGCCATCCATCACACCCAGCTTCTGAAATTCAAATACCAGGATGTCCAAGCCCTTTCCAGCTCTCCAGCCTCTCAGCATGGAGGCACTTGAAAGGCACTAGGAAAAGAGAGACTTCCTTCTCCCCCCAACCATCCATCCCCAGGGTAAGCTCTTCTCAAGCCTGCCTTCCAATTTATTCACAAAATCCAACTTGACCCACCTCTCCTCCCAAGGACTCCACCTTAGTCACCACCTCAACACCTCCCCATGACTTCAGCCACAGCCCTCACTGAAGAAATACTTATGTGCTAGGAAAGCATCCACAGACTGGGGTCTCAAGTTATGCTCATCTCGATTGGCTTCTATGTGAATGAGCAGTTTTAGACCAGGACACTCTTTTTTTTTTTTTTTTTT